>NC_064626.1:1007893440-1008196470 GCF_023864275.1 Schistocerca cancellata
ACGCCGGTCGTTCAAAATTGCTGGCTCCGACATGCTGTTAACGGCCGCCCAGAGAATGGCGAATCATTAAGGTACACACTGCTCACTTGGAAGAATGCACAGCACCTGGAGACAATGCCGCAGCCTATACAGTCGTTCCCGCACACGAAACGCATGTCCCTGTGAATTTCAACCAACTTATGCCCTCTGACGCACAGATATCGACTTACACTTCGCTACTCATCACAAGTTGACAACAGTAATATGCTCACCATGTTCGTTTCGTAGTTGCACATGAAAACAAAGTACGATCCGTAGAGCAAACTTCAACTATATCATCGTGAAATTTCAATGTTCCAGCTGCAACACCAGGGTAGAAAAAAAAAATTGTCCTTTACTTTCCGATCCTTCCTCGAATGTTAGCTTTTTCACATTTTATTTTTATTGCTCATGGCTGTCGTATCGATTTTCCACATATTATAAGCACTACTGGTGCAGTCAGGTATTGAACTGATGAGAACTATACTCTGGATAATTTAATTAATTTTATTCAGTACGACGCACTCTTGTCGTGGACTGACCGCCTAGTTAGATTCTGTAAGCATCCATCACTTCAATTCCGATTAACTTCGTTACATTAACTAGGCATACTCGTCAAAAATGTTCTGTTAATGAAATGCACACTACAGCTATGGAGTATATAGAAAAGTAGTTAGATACAACGTATTTTGGCATCAAACAAGGATATAGAAATAAGTTAGAGGCATACACAAACGTAAATAAGTAGGCGCGCATGCGAGTGTGTCTAACACATCATTCAGCAAAATGGTCCAAGACATGAAATTATGCTCGCTGCTATGCTGCGAGATCGTTCAAATGCACTTATCCTGGACCTTAAGACGTACAAGTGTTTACCTGCAAGTAAAGCAGTCATCAATCCAAAGATTTTTTGAACATCAAAGTGCTTTACTAGACATGACACTGTTTGGAGGTGGTATGCTGTTGCCTTCCTCCGACCTTAGAACTGACTTAACCAGTCTCTTATAGCGACTTACTCCGAACCACGATGTAACTCGGCATTTTTCACTTCAACAAAGTTTATCAGAGGTGAAATATGTGATAAATGACAGACACAAGTCCTAGAACTAATGGAGGATCGACCCCCGGAAAATTTGGATTGGTAGTCTGGCACTTTACCACTTTTTTATCTCATTTTGTTCATTATTGTCGTTGTATTTGTTTGAGGAGGACGTCCCATGGCACCCGTTCAAGCTCATCGTTGATCCATTCGCTCTGGGCAATGATTACGGAAAATAGCAAAGTAAAAGAAGATAAATTTTTGAGTTGTCTATATTTTCTTCTGAAAGTAAAGTGAACGATTGCAGCAGCTGGTAAGAATGTTAACATCAGCGGCGATTTATACATTACGGTGCCATCTCTCATTGTATCAGTAGGATTATCCTGCAATGGTGATAGCAAGCCTAGCTCAGTTTGGCTATGAAAGCTCGACCTGAGGTCCTTCTTCAGAGTTAACAAGGCTTCCTGTTCCGTCTATTTCGTGTGCTGCAGTTAAAGCCCTGATGTGTCGTGTTAGTTTTAGAATGACTTATTCAGGCGTTAATAGGCGTTCACATACATATTGATGTTACTTTTTTATACCACACGCATGATGATGAATTTAGAAAGCAATACATTTCAAAATGAGTATATAGAATCATCAGTTGCTTTCTTTTCAGATGTACCTTTAGAAAGTTTTACCATGTAGGATGTACATTGTGTGTTTTGTATACACTAAATTCACATGACACTAATGCAAGGACCGACCAAAATAAAATATAAAATATCATTTTGTGGTGTAGGATGATGGTGAGAATGGGAAGTGACTGGGGCTAGTGTAGGCACACGCACTACAAATTATTTTGTCGCATAATGCGAGCAATGTAATAAATCTGATTGCCCACATGAGAAACCACAAACCAAGAACTAGCCCACAGTTTATCAAATGACCTTGACACCTAGTACAGTAATCGTACACAATTACAAACAAGGATGTGTGTTCGTGTATGGGTGGTGTGTGTGTGTGTGTGTGTGTGTGTGTGTGTGTGTGTGTGGGTGGGTGGGTGGGTTTGAGGGTGTGTGGGTGCGTGTGTACGTGTGTGCTTCATCAATTTCAATCAAATTTGACATACATAATACATATTGTCTGGAAGGAAAAACTATGTGGGTAAGAACCACCTAGCCCCCATAGGGATGTGGATAGGGTTGAAAAGAGATGGTAACCCATGGTATCTAGGCCATCCTGCACGATAAGTGTTTTGTGCACGTAGTACAGAAATGTATTCCAGGGGCTATATGTGCTGCTGGGCATGGCTGAATTAATATGCGCTGTGTGGTTTGGTTTAGCGACGAAGCCCACCATCATTTGGATGTGTTCGTCAACAAGCATAATTGGCGAATTTGGGGGACTGAGAATCCGCATTTAGAGTTCGAGATATCTCTTCACCCTCAGTGGGTGACCGTGTGATGCGCAATGTCCAGTCATGGTATAATCAGTGCGATATTCCATGATGGCGCGGTGACTACCAAAGACACGTGAAGGGTTTGGAAGATGATTTTATTCCCATTATCCAAAATAACTCTGATTTCGACAAGAGGTTATGCAAGGCGGAGCTCGACCCCATCTAAGCAGGAGAGTAATGTCCTGGAGGAACACTTTAGGGACCGCATTCCGGCTCTGGGCTACCCAGAGGGCCCCCAACAACACGCCATGTGATGGTCTGGTAGGGGCGAAGGGTAAAACAATAAAACTCTGAAGCAGGACGATCCTAGAGGGCCTTTGCAGCCAGATTAGGGAATTGGTACTTGTATTATCGGAGGAAACCAAAGAGAGTAGCGAGGCAGGGCCATCTAGAATTATTTGCAGTAGTAGCAGTGCAGCTGATGTTTCTTTAGTCGTTTATCTGTGGACTTCTGCTTGTCACGTCGTAGGTAACGGCTCAGTTAGTGTTAACAGTTACATTTTTAAGTGGACGGAATGGTGCTAGTTAGTCATTGTCTTTGTGTATAGCCTTGGCTTATTCGTGCATACAATAATTCATTTAGATCAAGTATATCAACAGATGAAATTGCTTTCAGAATAAAAGCAAATGTAGTAAAACACTCACTGTTTGACGTTTGAATACTTATTGCAATCCTAACCTTTTGTAGTACGGGAATTCCCAATTACTTATGGCAATGGACCATTTCACTTCTTCCCGAACTGTATCGCCCAATCACAAGCAACACTCACGTTTGGGGCATGACACAGGGTGGTAACGGCAGTTCTTGGTGTACCTGATGTAACTGTATTTGGTCGGCTCTGACCTGACCTGCTCCCCTGGCCTCTTGCAATAGTCGTTACTTTACTTAGTACCGTCAGAAAACGATGGTGGTGCTACAGTACACATATTATAGGCACATTATGCTTGGCTAACTGTTAGCGAAATGCGGCTCGTGGACTCTTAAAATGATTATAGCCATAAAAAGACATTGATAAACACGTTGAGAATTGGTACAGGAGAATATAAAGAGCTTATAGGGGAAACAAGAAAGTGCAGTTGGGCAGAATACGTGTAGAAATATCGTAAGGTGGTTATATACTAAAGGGTCACGAAAACTAAACAATCTAAATTCTGTGACTGTAATAGTCTGGAGTTCGTTCCTCGGTGTTAGCGAGTAATGCAAGTAATACGAATGATGAAAAACCTTTCGCGAAAGAAGTATAAAAGTAAAAGAAAATTCATTACGCGCATCTTGCAGCGCAGCTCATCTGCAATAGGTTTTAACCTCTCTTGCAGTCAATCACTCGGGAAGTGCGCCTTCACACCACAGTTACAGCTACGTTTCTGCTCCACTGAAAGTAATCGTTACATTATCTGATCAGCCTAACGAAGATACACATGTTTATAGTGCCCAAAGAGTTTCTTGAGACGGTATCTTTGTATCAGTACCTATTCGTTTGCTGCAAACTTACAATCTACTAGAAGCGAGCTGAACGTTGGCGTGGTTAATGTTTATTGCTGTTCATACCACCTAACAAACAAACTCCAGTGTACAAATCGAAAGCTGCACAAGAAAGTGTAGTTGCAATAAAACGCAAATAATTATTCATGAAATAAATATACAGACTAATGTTTCCTCTACTCTACAAGCAAAAGCTATACAATGAGTGAAAACCACAGAAAAGATTTGATATTGCCCCAGTAAACCACAGGCGAATTAATTTCACATGGAGGAATCTCATAAATATTGTTGTGTGAGAAACTAAGACCTAACATTAATTTCCTGAAAAAGGGTTCGTAGAAAGGGTAACAAATTTTCCAACGAGAAAGGCTACAAAATACCGGTCCGCTCGTATCTCAGGGTTCTTCACCTCTCTGCTTTCTTTAATCAAGCGGGATTAACAAGAGAGAAGGTTCGACCACAGGGTTTATTTAGTCAGCGCGAGAGCTCCACTGTGGAGGTTAATAGAAAACGTGTAGGCATTATGAGAAAATTCCACGAACATCTCTTACGAGAAGAGTCAAAAAATATAACATTAGTGTTTCCAGGAAGGCAGAATGGGAGCAAATTGAAACTTCTACGGAGGAGTACAAGGAGTGGTTCCCGAAAATTCAGTTCTTTAATGAGAAAGTATTTCGCACACGTATTTCATGTTGGCTGTGTACATTATGCTGCTAACCAAACGGTAACTTGCTGAGCACGAATTTGGACGGTTGAATGATGGCATAAACAGGTATTTAAGCTACGAGAAGTAAATACTTGTTTTTAGACCTGCATGCAGATTTTTCTTTGATTACATCTCACAGAATTGTGAACTGTTGCCTATAAACTAGTTTAGTTAAATTGTCCTAAGTTTTCTATGGCACCGTAAGTAATTTATGTTGGAAGGCCGAATGGGAGTGAATGTACTATTTTATATTTGATGTTTATTGGAAGAGGACACAAGGTATCCCTCAATCCTTTCGCCAGTTACTTGAAGGGTTTAAAAAGGAGTAGAAATTAAAACGATAATTGATGTTGCAACGCGTAATTTTAACATTTATTTACAAGCTTGACTCAAAAATCTCCTATAAAATCAAATAATTATCTACGACATGTTAAATTCCGATTGTAATTACTTGAATCACAGTCTCTGAATACATCTACGTCTTCATCTTGCTCCGCAAGCTGTTTAAAAGTGTGTGACTTAGAGTCCTCTCGTGAAAGGCGTGCGGGAAGATTGACTGTCGGTAATGCTCTGTATTAACTCCACTTTCTCGAATTTTCTCATTGTGGCCATTTCGTGAGATGAATGTGGGAGAAAGTAATATGTTGTCCGACTTTTCCCGGAAAGTACTCACTCGAAATTTCAATAGTAAACCTCTTTGTGATGCACAATGATTCTTTTCTAGCCTCTGCCACTGGAGTTTGTTCAGGCATCTCTGTAACGCTCTCGCGCCCTCTAAACAAACCTATGATTAAATGCTCCGCTCTTAGTTGGATCTTCTCTAGCTCTTCTAACATTCCAACCTGGTAAGGGTCCCAGATTGATGAGCAAGGGTCAAGAATATTTCCAACAAGCTCCTTATAAGCCACTTCCTACATGGATGAGTCACAGTTCCTTAATATTCTTCCTATGAATCTCAATCTGGCATCTGTTTTTCCTACTGTTTGTCGTATGTGGTCTTTCCACACAAGGGCTCTGGGGATAGTTAGTCCTAGATTTTTTACGATAGATTCTGTTTCTCCTAGTTTTTCACTACTAGTTTAGGTGTACGGTAGCGGATTGCTGTTTTATGTATGCGCAGTATATTACATTTACTTACATCAAGGGCCAACTGCCGGAGTCTGCTTCATTCATCAATTCTGTGCAGGAAATTTTGCAGATAGGTACTGTCTTCTGGCGTTCCTACTTCCCTGTAAACAATCGCATCATCCGTAAACAGTCTTAGAGGACTTCCGACTGTTTCTACTGCATCACTTTCAACACTAACGGTTCTGTAAAGCTTCCTTGGGGTACTCCGGAAATTACCTCTACATCCGTCGATTTTGTTCTGTTAAGACCGACATGTTATGTATTATCTACAAGAAATTCTTAAATCAAGTCACTAAATTGGTCCGATACTCGGTAAGTTCGTTTTTTTTTTTTTAAAAAATGCAGCAGTGCCGGACGGTGTCAAACGCCTTCCTGGAGGGAGTCAAGGAGTACGGCATCAACTTGAGCACCTTTGGTCGCTGTAAAATGGTCTTACTCATTGACATGGTTACCGACAAGAAATAGGAAAGACTTAATGAATATGTTCCAAGAATTGTGTTACATACTCATTTCATTGACGTCATCTTCTGATATCCGAAAACACAAACGGTTAACACAGAAATTTAGTAGAATATTAGTGTTCCCAACGAGAAGGAGCATGGATGCAGAAAATAACGATTACGTAACTCTTACAAGATGATATCTTTACATCTTTTTATTAAAAAGCAACCAGAAGTTTTTTCTCGTTTTAAGCATTTGGCAAAATAACACACTGGTGATTTGTAATAAGTACTTAGCCAGAGTTACCACTCAGTGACGATTTCTCGGTTGGCAGAATACACAAAGCTTTGTTAGGAAACATCTGTGACTACCTCTGCGACAACGTTTTCATACTGCGCCCTAGCTGTTTCGGTGCTGTACGAATGTCGGGTCAGGATTTGTCAATATTTCACGTAGTTTTGGCTCCTTTTACATAGCACATCTAGTCCTACACTTCCCAAATTATAAAGAAACCACCTGGAAGTAAGTCTTAATAATACATTTACTGGACGGAAAGTAGTAGGTAAAACACAGGACGTTTAGAAAAATACGTTGTCCAATGAGATTCCTCCGCACTGTAGTACTGTTCGACTGTGTAGACTAACAGGTAACATAGAGTGTAAAAAGAAGTGGGTAGCGCGAATGATAACACACCAGTTTTACTAGTCGAATCTGTGTTAAACACCCACTCACAAAATGGCAGTCAGTCCTAAATATTAGACCTCACTGTGCCTCAAATCTGATCAAAAAGTTTTCAGGATTCATTTTTAGGATTTAGAAGTCCCTACCCGCTAATAATCTGGTAGTCATGAATAACAGGTTACATATAGGAATACCCGTTTTATACCACATATCTGCGAATGGAACATGAATATCCTTCTCCAGATCTGTGCTGGATCTCTTGTGGAATAGTGGTTGCGTCACTAGTTGGCATGCTGCAGGTCGTCACTTCGAACACTATCACCATAAAATCATTGTAATTTCTTGAAGGTTCCTGAAGCTTATTACGTTAGTAATGTTTACATTTTCTAGAATGTTTTACGTTTGTATCATAGCAGCGCCCTCCGTTCAGAATCGACCTTAGTGTCTGTTATACCGGTTCTTCAGTAATACGTGTTTTACTTCACCAACGACCCTGCTTTCGGCTTTGGACTTCATTGTGGTTACGACGTGACGTTTGAGAGCGTTGCTGCCAGCCGGGGTGGCCGAGCGGTTCTAGGCGCTACAGTCTGGAATCGCACGACTGCTACGGTCACAGGTTCGAATCCTGCCTGGGGCATGGATGCGTGTGATGTCCTTAGGTTAGTTAGGTTTAAGTAGTTCTAAGTTCTAGGGGACTGATGACCTTAAAAGTTAAGTCCCATAGTGCCCACAGCCATTTGAACCATTTTTTGAGAGCGTTGCTGCTGTGTACATGCAACGTAGCGTGAAACAGACGCAGGTATATAAGCAACGATATTTATTCAATGGATCAGTGTAAAATTCGTGTCCTTCCGACGTGCGTTCGGTAAATGCGAAAACGTGAATTGTGGAGACGTTATTGCCAAATGCGTCCAAACAGGAGCAACGTGCAGGTTCTCTTTTCTAGGCTACAAAAGGACAAACAGCGGTAGACATTAATCGGCGAATGAAGAATTAATATGGAGCAGCTTGTCTGTAAATAACCAACGTTGTGGACTGGTGCTCCAAGTTTATGTAACGCAAGTCCCCATATCCTAAATATCGTAACCCAGAAATTGCGCCAACTCAGTGGGAAACACTAGTTCATCTCTCTACAGACCACTCCCCATTGGATTATCAAGCATTTGGTAACTTAAATAAAGGCCGCCAAGGGCCGATGATTACTGTTGGACCAGAATTTGGTGCAGGCTGTTGCAGCAGGACACGGTATTTAATCAAACGGGCTTGTTCAACCTGGTACATCGATGGGATGATTGCCCCATCGTCCACGGACATTTTGCGCCAGAGAGGCATACCGATTCTGGACTGCACGGCCTTAGAACGGAAACTTTTTTTGTTCGCCCCTTATACGTCACCGTATATCCAATAAGGCAACGTAAAATCCGGCGTATACATGGTAAAGAATAGGAATACAACCAGTACATCGTTCCTACGGCGTATATTCAGAAGATCAATGGTTTCCAAGGCAACAGTAAGTCAGCTGGACATCACGTATCCATCAGTGTTTCCTGGAGAGAGAAGACAGAAATACGACGGCAGGACAAAAAGATCCGACTGACTCATCAAGATCGGTGGGCGAGATATCATGATGTGTTCGGCAAATCTGTACATTTACTTGGACCACACAGTGTAGCAATTGTTCGATGCACCCCACCACGAATTCCCCACCTGTACCAAACTCTTCGTCTCAGAGTAGCACTTGCAACCTGCATCCTCAATTATTTGCTGTCTTCTTCTACAATTTTCACACTCTATAGCTCAGTCTAGTACCACGGATCTTCGTTCCTGATTTCTTAACAGTTGTCCTAACATCCTGTCCTTCTTACTGTTCGTGGTCCCACTAACTCTTTTCCTCGCCTATTCTCCAGAGAATCACCTCCTCTATCTTATCAGCCCATCTAATTTTTAACATTGTTCCGTAGCATAACATGCTTCTTCTTTTTCGGTTTTCCCACAGTCGACGTTTCACTAACATACAGTGATGTGCTCCAAACGTACATTCTTAGAAATTTCTTCCTCAAACTGAGTGCTATGTTTGACACAAGTAGATTTATCTTGGCCAGGAATGCCCTTTTTGCTATAGGTAGGCATGCCCTTCCGGCGTTTGCATTGCTAGTTTGTTGTTTATGTCATCTGTGCTCCGTTCATAATACGTTATTCTGCTACCTAGGTAGTGGAAGTTCATAACTTCATGTACTTCTTGATTGCCAATTCCAAGGTTAATTTTTTCACTGTTCTCCTTCGTGCTACTTTACATTACTTTCCACTTTCTTTGATTTACTCTCAGTCCATATTCTGTACTCATTATACTGTTCATTCCATGTAGTAGATCTTATAATTCTTTGTCACTTTTACTGGGGCTAGCAATGTTATCGGCAAATCTTATCACTGATATCCTTTAATTTTTAGTTTTAATCCCACTATTGAACCTTTCGCTTATTTCCATCATTGTGTAAGATGTCGTGGTCTCCTGACCTTCACTGCTTACATATTACGCCATCACAATCATATTCCACACATCAAGACGCTTCATTCGAACCGAAACCCGAAAAGATAAAGTCAATGTTGTATGAATTCATGTAAACGATATACAAATAACAAGTAATCGCACCGTGGTTGAAATACTCGAGGCTGGCGTACACACATACGTTCCAGAAACGACGGTCCCAGGAGTTTTTAGTTCAGGAGAGCAACCGCACGCCAGGAGGCCAGTCCCAACCTATCTACGTCGGCCGGTGACCGTCAGTAGAGCAGACAGCGTTTGCCCGAGTGAAAGGACGACCCTGTGTTTGGCTTAAAAGCAAATTCCGCTACATTGTGTGGGAGCGCCCAGCCTACGCATTCTTTATAACATAGCATGCAGTTTCAGAGGTTTTCACAGGGAGACAGCAAACGCCAAAAGCCGATACTACAGATTTGCGGATTGGTCGCCTTAAACGAAACGTCATTCTCCCGTTCTAGAAGAGCAATGCTGATTGGCAGACGATATTCTTGACGCTTTGAGCTGAAGGAGCAATGGAAGAGACCAAACGATAGACCCCTTCACGTCTGGCGTGGAGAGGGGCCTTTCCGTTGTCGCTCTTGAAGTGAGAACATGTAACGAGAGCGTGCGCGTTCGTACGTGTACTCATAGAGTGAGGAACAAGTCTCTCCTCAGTACTTCACTGGGAGAGCAGCTCTGTCGAGAGTGAATCGGAGTGCGACTCTATATTGTGTTCTTGCGATTAAGCATTGTTCACTTTGTTGGCCGCCACACTTATTGTGCGGTGTGAACGGACAGAGTTAAACGCCTGCGAGCGAATTTTTGAGTGGCATCGCGGTGGGCTGGTTATCTGACCGGTGTACCATGCCAATAGTTAGACTAGCGGCGAATAGGAGTCCTTGACTTCATCAGGGCGTAGGGAGAGTTTGATTGGCGAAGGTCAATCCAGACAGAACGAGAGTTATCTTATTTGCCAGCAGCGAGTGGCGCAGACAGCAGTCATCGCAGCTTACGGTATTGTGCGCTACAGCTCTTGTGAGCCCCATATTTCCTCCACAACAGTACACTTAATTGCATGTCACACGCGACAGCCTCGACTGTACCTTGCAACATTCTAACGGACCGGACAATTATTCAAGTTGAGTAGGCGCGGCTCTCAGCCATTCTGCCAAGTCAATAACAACCTTAAACTTTGTATAGAAATTTCATTAGCGAATCTTATCCTTAAGAGGTAGCTTCACATTCCGAAAAGAACCTGGAAATAAGTTATTCAGTTCATCACTAAAAGTGCCATTGTGATTTTCTCAGAATTTTGCCAAAATAAATAATAATTTTCGTTAGTTTCATGTTTTTCTTACACTAAAAAAAAATGGTTCAAATGGCTCTGAGCACTATGGGACTTAACATCTGAGGTGATCACTCTCCTAGAACTTAGATCTACTTAAACTTAACTAACCTAAGGACACCTCACACATCCATGCCCGAGGCAGGA
The DNA here is from genome assembly GCF_023864275.1 of Schistocerca cancellata. Taxonomy (NCBI): domain Eukaryota; kingdom Metazoa; phylum Arthropoda; class Insecta; order Orthoptera; family Acrididae; genus Schistocerca; species Schistocerca cancellata. Next base: position 1,007,904,391 of record NC_064626.1, read on the forward strand.
TTCGAACCTGCGACCGCAGCGGTCGCGCGGTCCCAGACTGAAGCGCCTAGAACCGCTTGGCCACTCTGACCTGCTTCTTACACTAACTAGCACAACTCCAGTACCCTAGTATCCCACTAGTTACGTAAGAAAGTTTGTGAATTTTTGTGTCATTTCCTTACAGCGGACGACTCCAGAAGATATTTATTGCTGAAAGTTTTTGAGGCATTTCTCTTTAGAACGATAGGAGCGTCTGTCTGACTTCTGTAGTAGTGTGGGGGTGGAAATTGCATCTTGCAGGAGCCACAGGTTAAAGGGTACATCTCAGATTAATCCGTTGCGCAGAGCGACAGAATAGCATCCACACGCTCACAATTGGTTCTTCGTCGAACAGCAGGGGCGAAAGACAACATATTTGTCATACACCTTTTTTAACCCGAGCGCTTCGTTCTTGGTCTTCCTCTCTCATTGTTCCTCTCACCTCTTGTACATATTGTATACTACCCGTCTTTCCCCATACCTTACCCATATTTTTCTTGGAATTTCGATCATTTCTTTAAAGTCAGTACCACCATTAGACTGTTGTTTATTTGCAGTGTTAAATTAACACTCACACCATCATGATTTCGGCTTCAAAGTGCCGCTATCAAATGTTTTAAGTGTTACACAGTGCCTAAGATGGCATATTCTCGTATTTAAAATACTCTATCAGAAGAGAGTATGCCATCTTAGGCACTGTATAACACTTAAAACACTTGATAATGGCACTTTGAAGCCGAAATAATGATAGTGTAAGTGTTAATGTAACAATGCAAATAAACAACGGTCTAAAAAAGTATATTATGGCCGTGGCCCGCTTTATGAAAAAAATATTAATTTAGAATATCTTGCATCACTTTACATTGTCGAACACCTTTTCCTAGTCGACAAATCTTGATTTTTCTTCAGGCTTACGTCCTTTATCAATCATAACGTCAGTACTACCTCCCTGATACTTTTATCTTTCCTAAAGCCAAACTGATCGTCATCTAACATGTCCTCGCTTTTTCCATTCTTTTGTACGTTATTCTTGTCAGCAACCTATATGCATGAGATGTTGAGCTGATTGCGCGACAATTCCCGCACTTGTCAGCTCTTGCAATTTCCAAAATAGTGTGTATGATGTTTTTCCGAAAGTCAGATGGTGTATCAACAGACTCATACATTCTACGCGCCGACGTCAGCAGTTGTTTTGTTGCAGCATCCCCGAAATGATTTTAGAAATTCTGATGGATCTCTATGGCCAGCTCTAGAACTCCACTATTGCCTCGCCTCTCTCATACGCCAGGTATTAAGAGGAAGATACAGCAATTTATGACAGACAGAAATGTCGGACTAAGTACACAAGAGATAGGAGGTAATAAAGAATATCGAAGATGTGTATCTCAGCCACCAGTTGAAAGCGCCACGAAGAATGGACTCAGTCAAGGCGGACTTAAATCGCAGCCCCCAAACGACAACAAAGTATCCGGCTAACTCAGGCACCACCACTCCTCCGCCTGCATCAGAACAGACATTGGAAGATGGAGGCTAATGCACCTACAGCTTCCACTGTTGACGTCCTGTACACGTAATACAGCGCCGCATAGAAGAAATACGAGTGTTCGACGATGTCATCCATCGTAACAGTTATACAACGCTGGTCAACTTCCGACGATTATTAACTATCTGTAGACTACACGATCATTTAGGGCGAGGTGAGGACGCCTCACTTGAAAATCCTACATAGACGATACTATCTATGGCGTCAGGTAGTCTCATCGACGGCCATCCTGTGCGTGTGCTAGTCGACTAGTCTGTTACATTTATCGTCGCCAACTAGAGAAAGCTACGATCTGTAATACGAAAGCGAGCGCGCTGAAGGTTGCGAATGGGAAATACGTTCAGTCAACAGAAACATTTGTAGCAAGAATATCTAGCAATGACAGAGCACAGCCCTTCGAATTTTTCCTTTTATCAGAATTCAGACATGATGTTAATCTCGGTTGGGACTTCTTGCAGACATCACTAGCGGTTGTAGACTGTGTAAGATCAGAGCTCCAGATTGGCGAAACTACTCCAACAAGCACACACAATTAAAGACTGCTCCGGACGACTGTTTGCTGTTGAAGACGTTTTTATCCCACAGTCATCAACGAGTTTCACGCGTCAGTCGGTACTCAGTTACACTAAGTAGCTTTTGTCTGTTGCAAAACGCTACTCAGATTCACAAAAGAAATCTCCATAATGTCGACTGTGATTAGCATTGCAGCACGTGAAGGATAATTATGAATCACTAACTCACACGAGCAGCCACAACTCATCCCTAAAGGTACGTGGGTAGGAACTGCTGAGCATCTCGAGGAAGGGCAGCTCTTAGCCACTGAAGAGGATTCGTGCTCGCCTCCTATTAAAGACAACACAGAAGGGGGGCTACAATCGAACTCTCAATAGGATATGATCGGTTCTAGGAACAACGTCAACAAGCGTTAGCCTTTCTGCGACGAGATTTGAATGCTTTCTGATCCGGAGTGTAGAAAAGACAGCGCCCCACGCTAAATCACCATAACAACATCCACTAATTAGCCAGCTTTCGTATTGGCTGTTGTCGGCTGAACGATGTGTAATTCGAGACGTCGACAAGATGACATCTCTGAATCTTCGGAGAGTGGTTGGTCCTCTCCTCTGGTCCTTGTGAACAAGAGTGATGGCGAACGGTGGTACTGCGTCGACTGCAAACGACTGAACAGATTCAGAGATCAAGATATCTATCCATTGCCAGGAATTGATGACGCACTTGATAATGTGAAAGGCACAAAGTATTTTTCGGTTACGGACATGCAGAGAGGCTATCGGCAAATCGAAATTGACGAAACAGTCAGAGAAAAAAACTGCCTTCATGGCATCTGCTGCTTTTCGTGATTGTGCGGTTTGGACTATGTAATACACCACGAGCAAATAATGAAGAATATTAAATGGACGACACGTCTTTGGTGTCTGGATGACCTAGTGGTTTTTTCGAAGACACATTTAAACTCCTTGACAACAGTGTTGAAGGGTGCTCTGGCTGCAGGCCTCCTCCAGAATCCGTAAAGTAAGTCTTCGATGCCCAAAAAATAAAAATTTTGGGCGTGTAGCTAAGTCATCGATTCTCCGCCTCCTCGGTACACTCATCATGTGAGAAGCTTTCTCGTAATGAGCTCGTACTACAGACTATTGATAAAAGACACGACCATTCCAAGAGCTACCATAGAGTGACCAAATTTTCCTGGAACGAGGTGCAAGAAAAACCCTTCCTTTTTCTCAACGAGATGCTAACTTCTCTAGTTTTAGCATTGTATGACCAGAATATTGAGACAGAACTTCACACCAACGTCTGTGAGGACAATGTATGTGGAGCAGTAGCACAAATGCAGAAAGGTACTGAAAAGTGCTTATGATTCTAGCGTTCTCAAATTCGAGACAAACCAATTTACAACCGAAAAAGAGTGCTTTGCAGTTTTTTGGGTCATCGACAAGTTCCAGCTGTGTTTGTTTAGCAAACCATTTACCCTTGTGAAGGACCACCATTCTCTATATTGGAGGCGGAAAATCGTATATATAACAAACGAAAACTTACATTTTGATTTATACACATGCAGTACTTGTACTCGGTCAGAAATGAGATGAGACAAATGGGAGCTCCAGATGGCCAAGCTCTTAGAAGAAACAGCATTTTTGGCGCGGGTCGAGTGCGTTATCAGGCATTTACGTTAGCAAAAAGTATCGGTTTGCGCAGCGGAAGATTTACAAAATGCTAGTACGAAATCCAAGGGTCGTGGTTCCGAGTCGTTAGTGAGGACCCCATTTTTTTAAATTTTTTTCCTTACAACGTAAATAAACCGAAGTAGGGCTCATGTATTTTATTTGTTCATATTTTCATAAAAGACACGAAAATGAAAGACATAGGAAAATTTTGGATTGCAAATAAAATTTTGCAAGTACTCTGGAAGTAACTTTTGAAGAATGGATTGTGATTAAAGCATATAGGACTTTATATTCCGTTAGCATCCTTTGAACCTTCTATCAGACGTCGGTGGTTAATGCAATCCTGCGATGTCTGTATTTGTCGTCAGGTAAAGAATTTGATCAAAAACCTCCTAAAGTGCTGTTACCTCAACGAGAGAGAAAAAGAAATTACGTTCCGAGAGGGTGCTACAAAATACATTTCATTGTACATTACCCACTATCTTCGACAGTATTTGGTGAAATGCTGCGTTACGCGTGGTTTGCTGTCAACTGAGAGAGAGCCTTTTATGTATGTAAACCTAGTTCATTCTGCTATAGAAACATTACACAACCACGTAATATCAAAATGCGGCCTTTATAACGAGTGCAGGGTGCCGAGAAAGTTATTGTTTCTCCTGTTTTTACAATAAATATTGCAAAGCACATGAAGTAATTAACTAGAAAATAATAACAGTATCTACAGGGTGGCGCACGAACAGTATACACATTTAATATTGTCACAACACTGTATTTCCGAAATGAAAGTTTTCAGATTTTACATACACGTGGTATGGACCATGGAAATGCATTTCACTTTGTCATGTATTCACTTTGCGCTTATCTGCAACGGAAAACGTAGCGAATTCAAGTACACATATTCCTTACAACTTCACGGCACACGTCTTTATTTAACTTGTTGTATAACTGCACCATAAGGGCACATATTTCCGTAATATACTGTGGTCTCAAAGCGAAAGTCTATGTTTCAAATACCCCCACATAAAAAATCATATGAGCTTAAACCTGGACTTGAAGGAGGCCAAACGAATCGTCGGCTACGTCGCTGCGGATAACGTTGGCGGACACCACACGACTGCGGAATATTTCCTGCAGAAGACCCGGTACAGCAGTAAACGTACAAGGTGTTGTGCCATCTTGCGTAAACCACTGGGTGTTCGTTGGAATTGGTGGCAAGATGTGCACAAAGCCAATTTCCAACATTGTCTTGTAACAGTCAGCATTGACAGTTTGACTGAAAGCACAATTACCCACACTGTCACTTTTTCCCCATACATTTTGCTGCTTTTCTCTAAGCCAAAATCGAACATTTTTTCTGTTTACTGTCCCATTGAGGTGGAAATAAGTTTCGTCTGAGAACCACGAGTTCAACATTATTTCACCTTTTCCTTCTGCCTATGATAAATACTCCAGTCTTCCCTGTTTAGTCGATTCAGTCAGCTATCGTTACACAGTCATTTTGTAAAGAAATTCCTTAAGATCACGCTGTAAAATTCTTTGTACAGAACAACGAAATATCCCCATTTCCCTTGCTGCTCCCTGGAATAAATTGTCTGGACTTCATTGAAGACGACCCGTAGCGGTGCGATGTTTCCCGGAGAACAAACAGTCGGTGCTCGAGCTCGTTTCGCTTCCAACAAACTACCTTCTTCAAATGATCTCGTTAATCGGAGAACTGTGGTCCTCGTGTTCCCTGCGCATGTGAAATATAGACCTAAATCTTCTTTGCGTTGCTGTGAAAACTTTTAGTTGAGCATAAAGGAGAGCTAAACACTCCACGATCAGCCATGAAGAAAAGCTATTTTCGAAACAAGGGCCTAGTGATAGTGCAGCAACACGACCTTTAACGACGTTTCCGTGAAACGGAACACGTTGCACCGAAATCTGAATGAAATATAACAAGAGGTGCAATTTTTATTCAGTGTTAAGGTTTATCAGTTATTCGTTCACCACCCTATAATTTTATGTACGAATTTCTCGTGTACGCCTTACAATCACTTCCTGGAACTTTATTTGCAATCCCAAATTTTCTCTTACCTTTCCTTTTCACGACATTTTTGAAAATATTCAAATGGCTCCGAGCACTATGGGATTTGACATCTGAGGACATCAGTCTCCTAGAACTTCGAACTACTTAAACCTAACTAACCTAAGAACATCACACACATCCATGCCGGAGGCAGGCTTCAAACTTGCGACCGTAGCGGTTGCGTGGTTCCAGACTGTAGCTCCTAGAACCGCTCGGCCACCCCGGCCGGATAATGCAAGTCTATTTGCATTATGTGCCTCTACAGGGTGAAGCGAAATTCGTGCACTTGGGCTTCGCAGCGCTACTCCTCAAATGCCGGCGATAAAAAATGTCTGTCACAAAATTTCGTCCGGTGAGTACATTCAGCAGAAAAAGGACGTTAAAGAGTGGCAATCTGGCAACACTGTAACCACATATATAGTAACTATCTCTGTCAACAAGTAAGCTTGTGCTATACAGTTTCTGCAGTGGATAGAGTTTTGGGTTAGTGTGCAGGAGGTCGAGTGTACAATCCTGGGTTCAAGAATATGTTTTTTATTTGGTAAATGTAGTCCAAGAGGTACGGTATCTGGCATCTTAATCGTCAACAGGTATTCCACCGAGCGAGGTGGCGCAGTGGCTAGCACACTGGACTCGCACTCGGGAGGACGACGGTTCAATCCCGCGTCGAGCCATCCTGATTTAGGTTTTCCGTGATTTCCCTAAATCGCTCTAGGCAAATGCCGGGATAGTTTCTTTGAATGGGCACGGCCGACTTCATTCCCCGTCCTTCCCTAATTCGCTGAGACCGATGACCTCGCTGTCTGGTCTCCTCCCCCAAACAACCCAACCCAATAGGTATTGCAGCGGATCCTCTGGAAAACATTTCCATTTACATATGACAACCGTAGAAATGGAACATTGGTCAGCGTTGAAAGATGACCTTTCCACGTCGTGGGCTCGAATTTATTCGCACCACTTCCTCTACTAGAAGCGAAACCTGTTTATTTGTACCCTCCTCTAATGATCACATAGATTAGTACCAACTATTATCCTTGCTTCGTTCAGGTGCATTACATTTCGCTAGGACCTTATAATACCAGTAGGACTAGCAGCGTGCTTTGCGAATAATGTCCAAACTCGGTTACTATTTGAAAGTGTTATCACCATGGTCCCAATAATTGTTTCAACTATCTATTTCTTATTTGTCTAACCACGTATTTATAGTGTTCAGCGTTACAAAATATTGTAAATTTAGGATACATGTGATATAAGAAATGGTGTATATTACAGTATGAAATGTCAGAATGAAATTAGGAAATAAAAAATAATGCACCCCAACAGAGGATGGAAACCTCGATCTCCTGCATGTCAACCTCAACTCTATCCACTGCGTCGTGTAACACGCTTAAAATGTGCTGTCAGAGGTTGTTACCATACGTGTCGTTACAGGGTTGGCAGACTGCCTCTGTTTAACGTCCTTTTTCTGCCGGACATTCTCGCCAGACGAAATTTTGTAAGAGAGATATTTTTATCGCTGACATGTGAGGAGTCGTGCTGTGGAGCTCGAGTGCGCGAATTTCGCTTCAGCCTATATAGCAGTGACATGCTAGTCAGTTACTACGATAGGATCTGAAATCTGTCCTATAACACAACGTACGGGTTTTCATGTACGTTACTGCTGTCAAATTTAACACAGTGGCAGTTCTTGATAACGTTTGACATATCAGAAATATAGTGTAAACATGGCAGTGACAGGTCAAAGAGTCTACATTACCTGCTTGTTGTTATTTGTAAGCTCGTATTTATGTATATCTGTGACACGATTCACATAATTATTTATATTACGGTGTTTTGACATTTGGTATATGGAGATAGAATACACAAAAGGTATAAAGTTGCAGAGTAATACAAAGTATCACGCCAAATTAAATAGTTTTACATGCAACACACAGCCGCCAAACCAAAATTATTTCATTAAAACACTGCTGAAATTTTGTGTGCACACTAAATGTAAATGTCGAGTGACTAGAGCCTCCCGTCGGGTAGACCGTTCACCGGGTGCAAGTCTTTCGATTTGACGCCACTTCGGCGACTTGCGCGTCGATGGGGATGAAATGATGATGATCCAGTCCCTGAGCGGAGAAAATTTCGGACCCAGCCGGGAATCGAACCCGGGCCCTTGGGGAATGACATTGTGTCGCGCTGACCACTCAGCTACCGGGGGCGGACTGTGTGCACACTTATTTCGTAATTTTGTTCACTGAGCATGTTTAGAATGTTTAATAATTGCATTTTCCATATTTGTGGAGAATGGTGATGGTTTTGTTAATGTCACTAGCAGAATGCTTCTGCTCTCCTAAGTGACATTGAATACTGGGGTTTCGCCTTTACTAACATTCATATGTCGAAAAATTGTAATTTAAATATATTAATGCAAGTTATATATATATATATATATATATATATATATATATATATATATATATATATATATATCCTTCCAAATAACAAAAGAAAGGTAATCTAGACCCTGTGAGCCGTCGGTTCCATGTTTACAATGTATAACACTTATGTCAAACGTTATCAAAAGCTGTCGCTGACCAAGATTTGACAACGGTACCATTCATGACAATCTTTATACTGTGTTATAAGACAGATTTCAGATTCTATCATATTAACTAACACCAGTGTCACTGCTATAAAATTACGTAATTTAAGTAGACTTCAATTACTGCTACCACATCTATAGTTGTCATTTTGTAGAAATGAAGAAACCCATAGTTATTTGTTCAATGTATCACATGCCACTGATGATGTATTAACAAGCCGAAAATCGTACTGCATTTCTAGTGCCTCTCATGATGTAAGGAACATGTCTGTTAATAAAATAAAGTTATCAACCAATTACCCAACTACTAATACTACCGTTAGTACTACAGAATCTAAGACACAAAAGAATGAAATACATTGGCTGCGAGCAGGTGTTGATTAAATAAATGGGGTAAGTTGAAAATTGGTGCTGGACCAGGATTCGAACCCGAGTTTCCTGCACAACAGGCAGATGTCCTAACCACTGCGCCATCCAGACACAGCGATCAGTGCAACTGCACTTACTACCTCAACACACCTCCTGTCAGACCCAAACTCTCATCTTATCCACACACTAAGAATGTAGTGCCACTTGCCCATACAAACACCACACACACACACACACATATATATATATATATATATATATATATATATATATATATATATATATATATATAAGCATTTAACTGTTGTCAGTTATGACCATCGCAAGATCTGCCCCAATACAAACTCACTCAACAGGCATAGTCTACTGTAGACTGGATTCCTTTACAGTGACCTACGCTGAGCTTATTTTTATGAGATTTATGCATGGCCATTTACAGGGAATGGGGCACAAAAAATATGTCGATGTTCTGCCTAGTAAGATTGCAAAAATAAAGTCGAGATTTGGAAAAAGTCTCCTGATTCGACTTTGAGAAATCGTCGTGGAAGAGCGTTTACTGGCTGAAGCGGTGTTGGCTGGTGGCAGCGTCGAGGGTGCAGCGTTGCCAACTGCTGATGGGGCGGGCCACGTGCCTGGTCGGGTTATCACAGCCGAGGGGCGGACCTGTTTTTGTTTCAGCCGGCGTGGCCCGCTGCCAGCCCTATCACCATCAGTCAGGGCGACCCCAGACTCCTTCCTCCCTCCTCCCCCCTCCCCCCAGCTGCCTCGGTGGAGCACGTCGTCTTGCTCTCGACCCAGAAATTGTGACGGTGACAACAAATGACATGGATTTTGGGAACTGCAGTTAACATATTTAGTAGTCTGTCTTAATGCCATTTAAAGAAGAATCGACTTTGCTGAGAGAAGCTAAGACGCATCATTATGAACGTGGGATAATGTGTACTATCGACTGCTCTGATAGAGCACATTAACCTAAGAACAGTCCGTTACAAATAGAATAATATGACAACACTAATTAGCAACTTTCGTCGCTTACAACCATCATACAAAACATAGCTTTACTTGAAGGTGACAAACGACGAAATCACCAGCAGACTCATGAGAATGAACAATGCTTTTATTTACTTTTCCTCTTTTTCTACGACTCACATTCCGAATACCACATGTTTAATTTGCCACCGTAATTCTAGAAATTTTTTGTCACTCTACTTTATGCTGTATGTGTAATAATATACCCCGCAAAGGAAAAAAGGAAAAAAAAAATGCAGCACACAAAAGGGGGGGGGGGGACAGCAACTGAAATGTAACTTCACGAGCTGTAAGATTATAAAGCCATCGTATTCCCTCCTGAGGTAAACTGGTCCATCGTTGTTGTATTTGACTCTTGATATCCTGAATGCTGGCGCTGGGCTGGAGTTAATACTGTCCCTCACAGATTCTATTGGCGACTTTCTAAGGGAGTACCTCAAAATCAAACAAATAGTTAGTAAGCCACGTCTTACGAGTGAATGTGCATTGTCCTGTTGAAAAATGTCATAACTTTGCCGTCGTATGAGATGCAACACACGAAGACGTTATATGTACCATTGCGCTTCTTAACGATGTTCGTACAACAGCATACTGCAACAGTTACTGACCGTGTAGTAGAACAGTGCCTGAAGCTCAAAGACAATTAAGCGCAATATACATTGTTGTCCAACAAATACCCAGCAAACATATGGTTTATTTTGTAGGATGTAGTGCTGTAGCACGGCAATAAACACATTCAAGTGTAAACCCTTAACTCCTGAAATTTGTGTTCTAAGTTTCGACCATGCAGTATAAAAGAAGACCTTGTGGAATTTTGAAAGCTGGAAGTGTCGAATGTAAAGAAAATTTGCTATATTCATAGCTTTGCGATATATTTCTACTTCCGCTCCCGCAACTGCGGAAGTCCCGCACTATTTTTTATTTCCACGTCCGCATCCTGTTCCCATTTTTATATCGGAATTTCATCGAAAACTTCCAACAATGGCGAGATTGTCGGTGCGCCCGCTTATTGGCCCAACGTGTCGGCTGCTGCGCAGACGGGAGTTCGGCGGGTGGGGAGCGTAGGAAGCTGACACGTGTCCGCAGCAACTCTTGCGTTTATTGGACTATTGCTGAGTGATCTCTGTCCATTGCCATGAAAGCCATGAAAGTATGGCGTCTTCCTGCTGGTCAGTCTACTTTTTGTTCTACTTTGTGTCACTGTTTCATATTACTGTACTTCACAGTGTTTTTTAGTCAATATCTTTGCGGTATAACGTTAGTAAAGAGCGCAATAATGAAACTGTAAGCATGTCTTATTCGCAACTGTTTCGTTCAGATTAATGAATTGAATGCCAAATGCAAAATCTGTGACAAAGTATATTAGCAAAAGGGGCACAAGGCAGCCACACTGAAGAGATGTTGTAAATCATTACATGTCGAGAAATTTGTAGGGTTCGAGAAGCTAGATGAAACTGTCCGACTTTAACTGGAGGCGAAATAACAAAAGGTTAATCAATACTTACATAATAATGTAATCGGTAGTAATAACATAATTCGGTTATTATAGAGTGAGCTCTATCCTTACTGGTGCAAAGCCGTTTTATCCGAATGATTCACAATACGACAACATTTTAAAGAACTCAACCCAACCTTAGCTCTGATGGGGTCGTGTTAGTACAAATCGATAGATAATGTGTCTTGCCTCTATGCTGCCAGCACTTAACGATATAAACATATAACAGTCTGTGGCACAGAATAGATACACCAGTGTAGTATGTGGGCTGCACACGAGTGTTGCATTTACTAAGTAGAACGTTAATTTATTGATTACATTATATTCTCCATACTGCATATCAGGAGTCAGTAACTTCTTTACCATGAACAGTTCTAAAATAAGCACCAATGATGGTAAATGAGTAACCGAAACCTGGTACACAGTATGAATAATAAAATCCAATATTTACGAATTAACATGCTACTGAGAAATTGCAGTGTGATTTATAAATTGGTTTAGAAAAGTTTGTTTTACATTTGTCGCTTTAGCTTGGCACGCTGTGAATTATTGATGTGCTCTACATAACAGCTTGGAATTTTATTTTTATATTACATTTTACGTATTTGATTTCTAGGGGTATTTTACTATTTTTAATATGTTGTTGTTATAGGTTTCTTTTACTCTGACCAGAAATGCTAAACAACAACTGACATTGCATCAAAGTCTACAAGTAAATAATTATCGGGATCCTTCACGCCTAAAGTCTCCAAATGGATCGTGAAATTGCTGAAATGACTGCCATCCGGAGCTTATCATTTAATTTTGTTGAGGGTACGGGCTTTCACAGAGTATTGAATGCTGCCCCTCCAAAGAATAAGTTGAAAGGTCGCGATTTTTTTACTTCATATTTGTACAATAAGCTGGCAAGAAAAATCAAAGATTCATTTTAAGATTCTGAAAACAATATCTTTCACAATTGACATATGATCTGATCTACATTCTGGAACTTTATTACATAGACTTTTCATGGTATTTCAAAGGATCTTCACAAGATGCCTGTAATTTTGAAATGTGAAGTCGAGACTCGGTGCCATGCATGTGACGTAATATTGACAAAATTTGAAACGATACTTCAAGAATGGGACAGGAATCACCAAGAATTGAATTGTGTTGTACTGTATTCTATTGTATTGTACTGTACTGTTCGTGATCGTTGATCGAACATGATTAAAGCACAGCAACTGTCTGGCTTTGATGATGTGAATTATGCAATACATCAGATGCTACTATGTATTCGAGCTGCTGTGGAATCACAGAAATGGGTACTACAACTCACTGCTAAATTGGAAAAAATTGCCAACCATTTCAATCTTTCCTTGGTCACATAGACCTAGCTGGCAAAAATTCAAAGGTAACACCTTAATCAACCTGCTTTATCTGTCATTCAATACTGGCTAACATGGTAGATATTGTTAAATATATATAGAAGTGAATTTTAATTTTGTGGTATATCTTTAGAGTAAGTACTGTGTGGTATGTTTTTTGAAAATTCTATGTGTTACTTTAATTTCTTCTATTTCCGGCTTGAATAGCACTTTCTATATGATGAAATGATTTTCAAAGCTCAAGGATTCGCTAATTTTGTACTTATGTTCAAATCCGATCACAATGATCTCCACTGAAGACTGGATAAATGTTCGAAAATTTGTAAATAGTAATAAAACCATTCCAAGAAATTACTAGGAACTTAAGCAGTTCTCAAAAGAGCCTTTCATCAGTCATACAACTAATTCAAGTTTTTATGACCACTTTACAGTAAGAAGAGACAGAAACTGATACATCCGTACAATTCCAAAAAAAGAAGAACATTACGCAATGAATTGAATTCAAGCACGAAATCTGGAGAACTGACCAAGAACGATAAGTACACAATTGCGACGTATTTATATCCGCCAAACAAATCAAAATTTTTCAGTGGCGTCGACACAGAGCAAGTTGAGACCCAACTACATAATCTGATGATGATGCAAGCCGGAGATAAAAACTCGTCTCAATATGACTGCACACCTACTAGCTCTAAAAGGTGTCTATTTGAAACCGAAAGTCAGCCATCAACAAGTTGTGGCTTAATCGCGGAATCTCAATAAGAAACATAGTAACATATGTTGGAATTCACGTTAAGTGGACCCGACTGAGACTAATGAAAACAACAGCCTGTTTATGATGCAACAATCAAACCTTCTGGAGCGGAAAAAGGAGAAAAGACTTCCTCTAAAATATTATCCTCTATGTAGTGGAAAGCAAATGGACACAAATAGCGCTATCTATTGCCACTAGCTCACCTGTGCACGTCAGCTTCTCCGAGTAGCGTACCGAGCGAACAATCATTCAATATATTTCAGGACAAAAAAGGAGCAAAATTCCTTTTCGTTAAATATAATATTACATTGATAAGTTATGAGTATCTCGTAACATAACAAAAAAGGAGTGTCTCATAATAGATTGTTACACTTTGTTTAATATGTATACTTCCGCTTCTGCATCCGCTTCCATTTATTCTTCTGTTAAAATTGGCATTTGACATCTGTTTCCGTTTCTGCTTCTGTTATCACACTTCCGTCGCATCACTAATATTCAGGCGCATTTCTAATGGCAATTACTCATTTTTGAGATATTTTCTTTCAGTCACCGTGTGAGGCTCGTATTAAAGTACTAGAAGCCGCTAAAATGACTTTCAAAAAATGACATTTGTTGAGTTTTGTTAAAACGGACCTCAATTGCTGTTGAATAAATGTCATCCGTGCACATGATTTCCCCTGTGCGTTCATCAGGTGTCGCATTCGAGAAATGTTGTCAAATGTCACACTCACTTTAATATCACTCTGAATGGAAATTACATTTCGTCCTTAGCATAAGGAGTTTCGGTGACAAAGACTTATGTATCTCTGCAAATGATTTCAGGACCCTCCAACACCTTAAAAACAGGTCGTTGTAAAAGGTACCATAAAAAGTCAAAGTTGCACTTAGTACGCTGCATGTTTCCACTTCAGTAGAAAACGACTGTCCTAGTTGTTACACAGGCTTTTCTGTTTCACTTATATCTGTCTACGGTACTCGAAAATCTACTTAGTCCCTTGTACGCTATGGATATATAATTATTACATAACAATCGTATAGCTAATACAAACATTACCTGGCTATAACATACTCTCGAAGTTTGTGCCATACAGTTACACACCATGTTGGGTACTGCCTCACTTCAAAGAATTAGACTTTACAAGAATCTTTTCCTGTTTTTTTGTTTCATGGGTTTCCATTTCGACCAATCACATGAACTTTGAAAACCGTAAACTGAAAAATCACATGCAACCGCATTTTTTTGATAGAATGGTGTATATTCTAGAATATTCTGAAATATTTATCGCTAAAGCAATCCTTATTATTAAGAAAACTACCAACAACCATAGGCTACTGAGGTCAAGCGAGGCACGGTGTACAGACGATTGAAGTTATTATGTAGTTGGTCGTTTGCAAGCCGAAGGCATCTGCTGGGAATTTCCAAATCCGAATATTGGCATAGTTAGCAATGGAAACAACGTAATACGGGGCCAGGAGAGTAAGACAATGACACAAGAGTGCGCTGGAAATATCCTATGTATGCGTGTGGACAGTTAGAAACGTAGAGTAGTAGTCTTATCTCCAGTGACCCAGGGTCTTTTGTGGCACATATCATGTGGAATGTTCGTGGGTCATTTACAAAGCGAAAACACACGCCATCGAGTTAATTACGTGATTTGTACCGTATCAAACAAATGGGCGCAAAGAGGGTCCGCGGTCAGTGCGATGCGGGCGTGGACAACAGAACTGTGCTGGCTGACCACGTAACGGGAGATTTAATTGTCGCCAGGACAAAGCCCGAACGGCATGCTGCAGTTTGACAATGTTTCGAGCCGTACATGTTGTGGTTTTGCGGGTGACTCTAACGTTAAGCAAGTACAAAATTTCCTGCTGATTGTTGATTAGGTGCCATGTTGATTTTATTAAGAATAATGCACAAAGGAAATAGAATAACGGTCGAAGTAAGTAGTTTAGTCCCGTGAATCATGCCTAATTGCCTCTGAAGTATTCCTCATATAATATGTGTACAGATTTTTACAGTACAATCAGCGGCCGTCATTTTAGCAGACCGTTATCATATGTGTATTGTAAGAGTGCCAAATAATATGTCGTTCCCGAAACAAACATTTTACACGGCGTCGCACAGCTGCACTTAAGGCTGCTTGTGCCATTGCTTCCAACTTCATTCCTAATAATTCATCGTTCGGTGTGTGTGACTGTGGTTGATCTATGTGTGATTTCAGGTACAATCACGTTTTTCGCATATGTTAGACTTATTGATTAGATCGAGATGATTTTATTGACGTGATTTGAGACCATTCTTAGGAAAATCCAGAAAATATGTCAAGCCCACTGAACAGTAACGGTTAAAAACCCTCTTAGTCGGCAAGCGGAATGTATAAAATGCCGCTTACGTTGACGGGATCGCCATGAATTCCTCTTCTGCGCTAACCTCTTCGTCTCAGAGTATCACTTGCACCACACGTTAGCAATTATTTGCTGGATGTATTCCAGTCTCCGTCTTCCTCTACAGCTCCCTCTAGTACCGTGGACGCGATTCGCTGGTGTCTTAATAGATGTTCTATCGATCTGTCGCTTCTTCATATATTCTTGTTGGTGACTTGGGTGCATGAGCTCTTAAGTTGCTAGTTCTCACACGTATCTACTCTCGATATCTTGGCAACTGTGTGGATAGTATTATTCCGACAGTTTATGACACAGCCTCAGACCCTTAGACTCCACACACCAAATTTAATGGTCGTTTGGCTGTAACCTCTCCCATGATTCTAGAAATGGAATGTTGCCTAGCTCTTCCGCTTTAGTCGATCACGAGTCATCAAGAGTCCATTTAAATTCTGGCTCCAGTAGCAGTTCTTCTATAACCACCATATCGACTCCACTTCCTTCTTTTATCGAGTCTTCGGACAAATCCCCATTTCTCCTATTCCCTCCCCTACAACCGTTCTCCTGTTCCCCATTATCATTAGTTTCATATCTCCCTTTACATTGTGAATTTACCTTTCAATTTCGGTATATACCCTGAAAAGCCAAAGAAACTGGTACACTTACCTAATATAGTGTAGGGCCCCGAGAGCACGCAGAATTGCCGTAACACAACGTGACATGGACTCGACTAATATCTGAAGTAGTGTTGGAGGAAACTGAGTCCGTGAATCCTGCAGGGCTGTCCACAAATCCGTAAGAGTACGAGGGGGAGGGGGGAGATCTTCTGAACAGAACGTTGGAAGACGTCCCATATAGGCTCAATAATGTCCTTCTCTTGAGAGTCTGGTGGCCAGCGGAAGTGTTTAAACTCAGAAGAGTGTTCCTGGACCAACTGTGGAGTAATTCTGGATGTGTGAGGTGTAGCATTGTCCTGCTGGAATTGCCCAAGTCCTTCGCAATGCACTATGGACAGGAATGGATGCAGGCATTAAGACAGGATGCTTACATACATATCACCTGTTAGAGTGGTATCTAGACGTAACGGGGGTCCTATATCACTTCAACTGCACACACCCCACGCCATTAAAGAGCTCCATCAGTACTTGATCAGTCACCTGCTGACAAGCAGGGTCCTGCACGGTCCGTGGATTCACGAAGTTGGCTCTATACCCGTACACGTCTATCTGCTCGATACAACTTGAAACAACACCAGTCAGATCGGGCAACATGTTTTCAGTCATCAGTAGTACATTGTCGGTTATGACGGGCCCAGGCTACCAGGCTAGACGTAAAGTTTTGTGTCGTGCAGTCATCAAGGATACACGAACGGGCCTTCAGCTCCGAAATCCCATTCGATGATGTTTCGTTGAATGGTTCGCACGCTGACGTTGATGGCCCAGCTTTGAAATCTGGACCAATATGCGGAAAGGGTTGCAGTTCTGTCATGTTCAACGATTCTCTTCAGTCTTCATTGGTTCCCTTCCTGCGCAATCTTTTCCCGGCCGCAGCGATGTCAGAGATTTGATGTTTTGAAACTTCCTGGCAGATTAAAACTGTGCGCACGACCGAGACTCGAACTCGGGACCTTTGCCTTTCGCGGGTTAGTGCTCTACCATCTGAGCTACCGAATCACGACTCACGCCCGGTACTCACAGCCTTACTTCTGCCAGTATCTCGTCTCCTACCTTCCAAACTTTACAGAAGCTCTCCTGCGAACCTAGCAGAACTATCACTCCTGAAAAAAAGGATATTGCGGAGACATGGCTTAGCCACAGCCTGGGGAAGGTTTCCAGAATGAAATTTTCACTCTGCAGCGGTGTGTGCGCTGATATGAAACTTCCTGGCAGATTAAAACTGTGTTCTCGACCGAGACTCGTACTCGGGACCTTTGCCTTTCGCGGGCAAGTGCTCTACCATCTGAGCTACCAAAGCACGACTCACGCCCGGTACTCACAGCCTTACTTCTGCCAGTATCTCGTCTCCTACCTTCCAAACTTTACAGAAGCCCTCCTTCGAACCTAGAAGAAGTAGCACTCCTGAAAGAAAGGATATTACGGAGATATGGCTTAGCCACAGCCCGGGGGAGGTTTCCAGAACGAGATTTTCACTCTGCAGCAGAGTGAGCGCTGATATGAAACTTCCTGGCACTTGCCCGCGAAAGGCAGAGGTCCCGAGTTCGAGTCTCGGTCAGGCACACAGTTTTAATCTGCCAGGAAATTTCATATCAGCGCACACTCCGCTGCAGAGTGAAAATCTCATTCTTCATTTGATGTTTTACTGTATTTCTGATATTCACTGCCTACTCGTGAAATTGTTGTATGGGAAAATTCTCACTTTAGCGTATGTCGGAGATGCTGTGTCCAGTTCCTCGTGTGTCGACAATAAAACGAATTTCTAACTCACTTAAGTCTTGATAACCTATCTTTTTAGCAGCAGTAACCTATATAACAAGTGTGCCAGACACTTGTTTTATATAGGCGTTGCCGACCGCCGTGCCAATTCTGCCAGATTACATATCTGAGTATTTGAATACGCATGCCTATACCAGTTTCTTTTGCGCTTCAGTGTACTTTCTCAGTCTCATCGTGTTTCGCTTTCGACTTCAGCACGTACACCCAAATTATCTTTGACAGCATTGGTTTGTTGCTGAATCGGATGGGAACAAAGTTATCACTGAGCTGTACACAGTAGCTAACTATCTGTCCTCCTTTCGTATTCGTAACGAATCCTACTTTCGTTATACATTTTCTGCTGCTGCTGATATTACCAGATACTCATCTGACGAGAAATCCGTATTTTCTTCCCGCATTCGCCGACCCCCACTTTAATTAGATTGAGACCTTTAAGGTTCCATTTTCTGATTTTATAGATTTACTAGTACGTTCTGACTTCTGACATTGCATGCACCGACTCACAGACTGTTATCCTTCCGTTGGTTACTCCATCTGTTTCTCATGCTTACCTTCTATTGGGTAGTCCCGTCCTGGAGATCTTAATGGAGACTAATCAGGAATCATTTTCCATTGGAGGGATCATAATAAAACTTTCTCAATTACAGGCCACATGTTCTGTGGACACAAGTTATGTGTCTTTAACGGAGTGGTTTCCATTGCCTTATGCATCCTTGTGATGTTTATCATTGGTTATTCTTCTGACATTTAGGAATTGTTCCCCTCCCCCCCCCCCCCAAAGGCTAGAAAGTGCCCTTAACTTCTTTTCGATCCTTCGCCCTGTTTGACGAGGCCTTTGGCAGGGCAGAACGAGCTTGACCTCTTACACCGCATGTCTTCAGCCCCCATTGCTGATGACATTCATTCATAATTTAAGCAGTGACTGTGTTCGGACCAGAGACCCAAAACAGTTGGATTGTAAGACAGAGACTCTGCGTCTGAACCACAGGTTCTGTTAGCCAGAGCTGTATATATAAGCTATTGAAATGTGTCAACATGAGGATAATCTTAACAGAAAACAAGAAGTCATGAAACTTACAGTCAGTGATATATGGACAGTAGTTCTACAGAATTGAGAGATTAGTTTTATCTTTGACAGTCGAGTTTACCACTGAAATAAATTATCTGTGTTGATAACGTGTAATTATCTACGACGCCCTTTTTTCATTGTATTTATGTCGCTCTCTGGTGTCTGGCTATTCAGACTCAGGGGAACGGTTAGCACCTCAGAAGATGTCCAGCACAGTTGTGGAGTAAACATTAGGAACGAGATGTTTCGTGGACCACGGTGGTACATCTCACAAGATTTACCTGCAGCTAAGGCATTCAGTCGTGAAAACCTTCGTTGTGTGACCGAACTTACGAGAGAAACTGTAGAGCCACTTGGAGAAGAAATTTTTTATAGCATAGGGTTTATCAATGATCTGGTCGTACACTTTACTGTCCATGTACTGGAAATTTTCGAAACAATTCCGTTAAGAACAGTCATCCAGAAAAACAAAACAAACAGGTGCAGACATCTTGGGAACTGCATATCGCGGAGCTTATGTACGAAAAATATATGTTATTAGAGGCATGTAAGCACTAACGTAAAATGTCTTGATAAGTCCTATAAAATTATTTCACGACTGTTTTGTACTGGCAGTTATTAATAGTATTTACATTTAAAGAATATGTTACAGATAGGCCACATATGAACAGGAATGGAATATGGATGAGCCACATGCACGTCAGCTTAGCTGCCAAAAACAGCGTATAAAAGACCTTTCTACAATCACAACAACGTACGAAGTTGTAGTGGAAAGAGTCTGGTAGGTTAAAGTGAATTGATTGTGATCCACTGCGATGTTATTTTTGCTTGGAATCGTCCATAAAGGAGTTTCCCCAGCACAACTCGCGTAACCACTGCAGGTACTTACCATTAGAGCGTTGCATCCTGATTATTAGTGTCTGTGGCAGTGGATCCCAATTTTCTTAAATTACCACAACTAATTACATTACTATGGCATCTACAATGCTAACTGGAATCGTTATCTTAAGGCATGTATCCTGTACTGCTCATACTGTTTAAGTTTTTTACACGACTTACCTAAATCACTGCCTGTATGTTCCAGTAACACCCGCTTCCATCCCTCATCTTGAAGTGAGTTAGTGGTCTGTCACAGTTATTATGTCAACGGTGCCGACATGCTGAACTCTAACCTGCTTCCCTTTTGTCAGACTACTCGACAGCCCACGACAAAGCTCCACTCGTGTCGTGAACACAGTGGTATTTAGTATTCCCACTAACTCGGCGAAATTCGAATTAATCAGCACCGTGCACACGGCTGCAGTCAGTAGATAGGCGTCAGCGGAGGAGCAGTGCCACAGCAAAGGGCATCGCAGCTCCCGTGGGACAGCGTGTTGACAAGGGTACAGGGGAGGGGGAGGGGGAGGGGGACAGGCGACTGGCTTGCAGCACAAATCATCCTCGCGGCCAGAGCCGCCAATTAGCCAGCGCTGATACATGGCTGATGCCCGGCTCTGGCTAATGTGGGCTGCCTGAGCGGGAGGAAAGAGGATAGCTGCTGAGCGGCCGGGCACACGTCACCTCCTCCCCAACCAGCCACTGTCGGAATACACAGCAAGCGCGCTCTTAAGGCAACGCCTCAGTATCTCCTCAGCCCTGAATGCTTGGGCCTACAGTAGCTCACCACCGTATTTTCTTTCTTTCTTAATGCTGCCTTCGTTGTAATGCTTGCTTCTTATCTGAAGGGAAATAAAACCGAACTTTAAAGTGCCTTACGCTTACCGTACTCTATGTTTCGTATTGCCTCCTGCTACGGGTACCTTGCCTGTATTTAACACTAGATCACCATTTTTATTACGCCATTTTGGATGTAGGTACGCAAAAAATTCCAGCGGTGATGTACAAGAAGTAACATTTATTTCGTATAACTTCACAAACAGTTAATGTTGCAGAAGTGAGTAAGGATGCCCCGTGCTCTCAGCGTCCCTATATGAGATCATAAGTAGGGGCATGCAATACTTAGCTTGGCAGTGCGTCAAAGAGCGGATAAGTAAAGAAATATTATACCTGAACTCAGTCAATGGGCTCTGCTGTGCCGGTTTTGTCTGTGTGTGGTTGTGGTCGCTGCCTCTGCGGCTCACTATGAGACATGTACCTCAGCCTCAGATGAAAGATTCCACCAGTCCACGACTGATCACATACTGTACAAAATTGCATTTTCATAATGCATATAAAAATTTAGTTTCTCCTTCCATTATTCACGTAGGACTAGGGATTTAATTAGCATCGTCACATTTGGCTTCGTTTATGAATTATGTCCGTTATTTCCTATCGTTCTAACATGTTCGTCAGTCCCTCTCCATTATACTTCCCTTTATCAAATTTCATTTTGAATATTGTCGTTCACATTCCATCTATATCAAAACTAGCATTCCATTCCAGAATCTCCAGTCACTAGCTTAATGCATTGTACAAGCGTCAGTTCATCGCTTTCTACATATAGCACAATGCTATCTATTGACCGTCTTTAAAACCAAAGAATGAGCAAGAGAGTCCTCACTACCTCTATGCAGCTACTTACAAGGAACACATACAGATTTGTCCAAAGTTATACCAGCCCTTCTGCCACACAGTGATGAATCACGCTTGGAGTATTTATTTTTATCTGATTTGTTAAAGTATACACAAAGCAAAAATCTGTCTTACTAAACGCTTAAAACTGCCACTTGGTTCTTGTTACAGACGGAATCTTCTCACGAAATTCCAGTCACCAACTTTCTCCTCCGAATGCGAAAATATTTAGTTGACACCGACCTACATTGGGCGGAATGATCACCACGATAAAATAAGGGAAATCAGAGCTCGTACGGAAAGATATAGGTGTTCATTCTTTCCGCGCGCTATACAAGATTGGAATAATAGAGAATTCTGAAGGTGGTTCGATGAACCCTCCCCCAGGCACTTAAATGTGGTTTGCAGAGTGTCCACGAAGATGTAGATGTATCTGATGCCATCCATGATAAAAAAATATATATATGTCACATCACTACCGACCAAATAAAAAAATTTAAAATTCTTTCATAACATGCTCATTAAGACGTATAATCTTACATGATTTTAGATTTACTTTAATTCAACTTAATTAAGCTATTTTTAACACAATAAGCTAAGTAGTTTGGTTAAAAACTGTGTTTACATATTGTGATTGCCGAAATGTTGGTATTAAGAGGCAGATGGTGCAATAGAAGCATATGGATTTGAACCTGTGGTTAGCTTATTCATTATGAAAATCGGCAAGCAAGTACTCAGAGTGAAGCTTAAGAATTACTTAAACTCAATAGAAATGGAGAATCTCGCTGCAGTCCAAGTCGCTGTCACAGCTGGAGATGTAGAAATCACCATGGTAATCTGCAGGGGGAGGCTGAAGTGCGTACAAATTCAGTCATTGGTTTCGCACCAACTTATGTCGTGGCTAAGTTCATCTCAGTCCAAAAATTTTCCATGTCCCTTGTTCATCTGATCAAAGGGGTGACAGGCTGACAAGATCGGCTCCTGGTGATGAAGGCTGTTGATCAAGAAATCTGGTGGAGAAGTAATTCTGTTCCATTTGCTTCCAAAAAGGGAGACGCGGGGTTTCCCATTTTTGTTCTTTATGTGATGTTGATTGGCTAAGCTACGGATATTCTGACCACTGGCCAGTAAAAAGCTGCCTTAAAAGAAAATTGTCCCTCCCTAACTCTGATTTCCGTAACATTTGGTGCTAACGAACAGTCTCCTGGTCTCTCTCTCTCTCTCTATCTCTCTCTCTCTCTCTCTCCGTCTCCATCTCCCTCTCCCTCTCTCTCTACAGCCAACGAGTTAGGTTCACAACAGCACAGCTGTGTTTCTTTTTCTGACTCCAAATTTATCTACGCTAGCCAGTCCTGGTAGCTGCTCCATTGTGTTAAACTTTCGGCTTCTGCCGTGCCTGGGCCTGACATTGTCTCATACCCCAAAGATGGCTTGACTACTAGTTCTCATTAAACATTTTGATCTTGTGTCCTGCACGCAGCGTATTTCTAAGAAAGCCATGTTTTCTTTGTTTTGTTCAAAAAACTGTCATTCCTTTCCCGCAGAAAACAATATTTCTCCCCTTCCTACTTTCAAATTGTAAAAGAGATTCTGCAGGTGGCCCTACTCTGACAGAGATTGCATCTGTCTTCACTGACCGGCACCAGCGGCGGCTCCAAATGGACCAAATGGTGTTAACCTTAGCGGCTACCGGCTAGTGCTTTCTGGGAACTGTTCCAGGGGTTGGTACCCTCACTGTCAGCCCAAGTGCAATTTACAGGCAGACTGTACTGCAAGAGAATACATTAAAGAGTGGCTGAGGGAGCTCAGTGTTGATAGCAAAATACAGGGTGCTTATACTAAACTATTCCTAGTTGAACCACTGAAGACGGAGAACTGTTTGCCATATGAGTAATCAACTTTATAGGAAAGACTTTCAGACTGTGCACTGTAGTACTTACTTCGTTAGTAATGTTGGTGTCACGACTTGCCGCTGTGCGCCGGTGCTGTTACTTCGGCGTAGGGTTCAAATGCGATCATCAATGTGATTTACAGTTGCAGACAGTCAACATGGGTCCGGACAAAGTGAGCACGAATTTACTCGTAAAGCGGTTTTACCAAAACTGCAGCAATAGTGCTGCTGCTATTCGTGAATATCGACGCATTAAAGGAATAGGGAGAGGTCCTCTTTCCGCACTGAGGTTGAACAGCGTGATTCGGAAGTTGGAATAAAGTGGAGATTATGAAATTGCTCCTAGGTGAAGCCGACGGTCAATTGCGCCACAAATTGTTGAAGTTACTGTTACCATGGCTGAGAATGTTGGAAACAACGTGTGATTTTCGAGCAGTGCACGAGCTGTGTCACAACAGTTTAATACTCGATGGTCCACCTTTCGAAAAGTGCTACGAGAAATTGTCAACGCAGAAACTTCCAGTCTGTCGTGCATGCAGATAGTCGTCACATTGAGGAACGTATTTAGCATGGAACGTAATCACAGTACCGGTACCCAATTAATAAATGATACTCTCTCATGCCCAAATTAGAACGTGTTTCTTTTAGTGATTTATTTGTTATTTCTCTTCCGCATGTCCTTACAAATGGTTCCACGAAGTTTCATTCTGTTACTATCATTCGTTTTTCACGGGGATCCTCTCAAGAAGCGAAAGTTCAAGTATAAACACCGTATATGTCACTCTGTGCATGCGAGTCGATACTGACAAATTAAATGATCATATTACGTTATACTCTCTTTCAAATTCTGAAAGTGGCAGGGGTGAAATACAATGAGCAAAAAGCTATTTACAATTTGTCCAGAAACCAGATGGCAGTTATAAGAGTCGAGGGGCATGAAAGGGAAGCAATAGTTGGGAAGGGAGTGAGACAGAGTTGTAGCCGTTCCCGATGTTATTCAATCTGTATATTGAGCAAGGAGTAAAGGAAACAAAAGAAAAATTTGGAGTGGAATTAAAATCCATGGAAAAAAATAAAATCTTTGATGTTTGCCGATGACATTGTAATTCTGTCAGAGACAGCAAAGGACCTGGAAGAGCAGTTGAACGGAATGGACAGTGTCTTGAAAGGAGGATATAAGATGAACATCAACAATATGAAAGCGAGGATAATGGAATGTAGTCCAATTAAATCGGGTGATGCTGAGGAAAATAGATTAGGGAATGAGACACAAGTAGCAGATGAGGTTTGTTACTTTGGGAGCAAAATTACTAACGATGGTCGAAGTAGAAAGGATATAAAATATAGACTAGAAAGGGCACGGAAAGCATTTCCGAAGAAGAGAAATTTGTTAACTTCCAGCATAGATTTAAGTGTCAGGAGGTCTTTTCTGAAAGTATTTGTATGGAGTGTAGCCATGTATGGAAGTGAAACATGGACGATAAATAGTTTAGACAAGAAGAGAAAAGAAGCTTCCGAAATGTGGTGCTACAGAAGATTGCTGAAGATTAGATGGATAGGTCACATAACTGATGGGGAGGTACCGAACAGAATTGGGGAGAAGGGAAATTTGTGGCACAAGTTGATTAGAAGAAGGGATCGGTTGGTAGGACTTATACTAAGGCATCAAGGGATCACCAATTTTGTATTAGAGGGCAGTATGGAGAGTAAAAATCATAGAGAAAGACCAGGAGATGAATGCACTAAGCAGATTCAGAAAGATGTAGGTTGCAGTAGGTACTGGGAGATGAAGAAGCTTGCACAGGA
Organism: Schistocerca cancellata; assembly: GCF_023864275.1. Lineage (NCBI taxonomy): Eukaryota > Metazoa > Arthropoda > Insecta > Orthoptera > Acrididae > Schistocerca > Schistocerca cancellata. Next base: position 1,007,929,958 of record NC_064626.1, read on the forward strand.
TAGAGTAGCACGGAGAGCTGCATTAAACAAGTCTCTGGATTGAAGACCACAACAACAACAATGACGTTATTGGCCGCGATAGATTGTATGGGGTTGTTGGGCCTCTTCGTGCCAGTTTCTCTAATTCACGGCGTTCTTAGGACAACACAGACATCCAATGCTCAATGAAGGAAATGTACGGCCAAGCCGGGAATCAAACCCGGGAACCCGCTATCTAGGTACACGACAGTATTCACTAGACCAGGAGCTGTGGACATTGAGTCTGCTCACCTCCTGGAATTCCGATTTTTCCATCATGATCTGGCGAATCTAGCGAATGCTAATGGTAGCCCTCCGTGGAGGTTTGCTTTCTTGTCCATATATTTCAAAATACATGTACATCTATACCCCACAAACCCTCTTACAATGCGTACTTCGGTTACCGCTATCGGGGACGACTCGTAAATAATTACTTAGAATGAAGGCTGTCGGTAATTCTCCATGTTATCTTCCACACTGAGATGACAAAAGTCATAGGATACCTCATAATCTTGCGTCGGACCTCCGTTTGCCCAGCATAGTGCAGCAACTCAACCTGGCATGGACTCAACATGTCGTTTGAAGTTGCCTGCAGCAGTGTTGAGCCATGCTGCTGATACGGCCGACCACAAGAGCGAGAGTGTTACTAGTGCAGGATGCTGTGCACCAGCTAGCTAACCTCTCGATTATGTCCCACGCATTGTCAGTGGGATTCATGTCGGGCGAACTGGGTGGCTAACGCACAAGCCCGAATTGTCCAGAACGTTTTCAATCCAATCGCAAGCAATGGTGGCCTGGAGACAGGGCGCATTGTCACCCATAAAGTCCATAATGGCTGCAAATGGTATCCAAGTAGCTGAACATAACCACTTCCAGTCAATAATTTTTTTGATATCATTATGGATCCTTTCCATCCCTGCCCCACGCAGAACTAGTTGGCAGATAAACGTGTACTGCTGTAGTGTGTGTCAGCTTCATGTCCATCTTGACTACAGTACAGTATTCACTATGGTGTTTATAGTAGCCTACCTGCATTCCTAGTTTCTTAGTCATTATTAGGCTTCCTCCTGCATTACCCCTATATGATTTTTTAATTTGTAATCCGGTAGTGGCCTGACCAAGGTCTTATTCTCTCTGTCAAAGTGCTTCACTAATTCAAACTACATCCAATTTAGTTCTATACATTTCCCTTTTTGTATTATCCAATGCTCCTGACATACCACTTTCCGACACGTAGAATGCCAGTTTTGTCATTCCTGATCACGACATCCCCCGCCAGATATACAAAATTTTGTACTTGCAAGGATGTCATCAACATTGAATCCTACAGCAGAGTTGAAGGCCGAAAGGGAAAATTACGGCTCTACTTTCGCCTTGTATTCAACCGTTCGCAGTATCGTCACACCAAATCCATATTGCCTAATGTTACAACGCTAGATCAGTGAGACTGTTACCTCTACAACCATTGAAAATACTGCTGCTCTTACCCAGGAGCCACGGGTTAGTCTGGCTTTCCCGCAGATATCTCTCCTTTGTATCTCTACTTCCAGTAGGACTATCCGTGTCGTACAGGAACACGAACACCCCACTTACGTCAATCTCCATGGAACATGGGGTAGGGCATATAACACAAGGATGTAAAATAATGGCATCTACAGGAGGAGGAGAAGTCATCAATCTAATTTACCAGATGTTAGGATAGCTGTATCAATTAGTGATAGTTTTCTCCATACAGTAGCTACGACCCTCTTCCTAGTTTATAAGAAGACAGAGTGAAAACAAACTGGTAGCGTGGATCAAACAATCTGGTGAGACTGAGGTGATGCAGAAATGATCAATAAAACTGAGCAAAACATCGTCTTTATATGCAACAAAAAATTGTAAGGCTTTTCTAGTGAGAAAATAGAGTAGTATAGGGCTATGACAGCCGAAATAAAGGACACGTTGATTCAGAACATTATAAACATCGCCCAGTCATAATATCGGAGCCAGAGCAACTGCAAATCAGACTATAAAACGTCTTAAGTTCCTAAGTGTCACCCTTCGCTCTGAGCACGTCAGCAAAAAGCGATTGTGACGAAAACGTTTAGAACAGTCAGACGAATTGTGGTAGAACAAGATTCTGATAAATTATTGTTTAAGAGGTTTTTGTTATCAGTATCATATAAAATTAGATGAAAATAATTGTAAAGAAGTGCATGGATTTCCCGAGAACATTTATCTATAGATATAGAGGTTGTATGCAGATGATGCTGTAATTTGCCGTCTCGTAAAGTCATCAGATGATCAAAATCGATTGCAAATTACACTGGTGTCCAAAATTAAAGCAACAAGCCGCTATTTTCCGGTCTTGTATCTAATTCATGGTATAATCATACAAAATGCCAACAGATGTCCTTATAATAGTGTTCTGCACGGAATATGGCATTGCGGTTAACGGATAATCACGTCAACTATGACGTCAGTGCACCTATCAAACGGGGTAGTGATTGCCGAGTAGTTAGTTCCACATCCAAAATCGCTGTGAACTGTCAGAGACGGTGCAGTATGGCACACAGAAGATGCTTACCAGACTCTCGGATGTGGAGGGCCATAAGAGGAATGGCAGCAGAACAGTCGCAAATTGCTGTGGCCCAAGGCTTCATGTGAACCGTTCTTTTGTTTCCCGGATGTAACGACAGTTTATAGGGACCGAAACAGTATCACCGAAGACCAGGACAAGGCCGACCTCGCATGATATCAAGAAGACAGGACCGTTATTTGGCTGCAAGGGCAGCACGGTACTGCCTTAGAACCGGACGGCAACTGGCATCTGATCTCGCAGCATCCACTCGACGTGTTGTATAGAGGCAAACGGTGTACAGAAGGCTTCGGCAGGGCAGCTTTTATTGTCGGAGACATTCTTCTGTGTGCTTCTTACGCGTCTTCACAGAAGCAAACTTGTATAGCTGAGTCGTCAACATGCCGTCTGGGAAGTCGAACAGTGTGCCAATGTTCTTTTAGCAGATGAGTCCCGATTTGGTCTAGAGAGTGATTCTCGACGCATTCGCATCTGGAGCGAACGTGGAACACGATTCGGAATCCAAGTATTGTGGAAAGAGACTGATATTGAGGAGGATTCTTAATGGTGTGGATAGGGACTAAGTTGACCACTCGAAGACCTCTTCCTCAAATTGTACTGGTAAATCGGCAAGGTTTAACTGCTATTGGGTATCGTAACGAGATGTTTGGACCTCATGTGCGACTTTTGCGAGTTGGTGTGAGCTTAGACTACATATTGATGGATGATAATCCCTGACCTCAGAGCACGAGTGCCTGTCGTTTTCTTGCAAACGGAAGATACACCATGCATGGCGAATTCCTATTGGCTCTCCCGATTTCAGTCCCATAGAACACGTCTCGGTTACACTAGAGAGACAGGTTGTGTCATGTCAGCATCCACCAACCACTCTCCAAGACTTACGAGCAGCTCTGCAGGAGGAATGGACGCTACTGCCACATCTTGAGACTGATGACATCACTCACAGCATTCCCCGTTGGCGTCAGGCCCATATCGCTGACAGAAGGGGTCACATCTCATTCTTAGCTCATTACCCAGTTGCCAGAATGTATATTCAAATCCGTTAAATTGGAAAAACCGGAGAACATTTTAGGCTACCGTTATGAAAGTTGCACTATTTCGCTACATTGTTTCTACTTTACTATCTCCTGTTTGTACTGTTTTATGGAAAAACAGAGGCAACGTTGCAAAACTTCCGTTTATTGATTTAATTCTCGACAAGATACATGTACGATGCGAAAAGTAGCAAGTGCCAAAGAATAATAAAGAGTGTGGAGTCATCCACATGAGCACTAAAAGCAGTTCGTTAAACTTCCGTTACACGATAAATCAGACAAATTCAAAGACTGTGAATTCAGCTAAATGCCTAGAGATTGCAATTACGAATAACTGCAGTTGGAACGTTTTGGAGAAAAGTGAACTAACGACTGCGATATATTGGTACAAGACTCAAAAGATGCAGCAGATCTACTAAACAGACTCCCACACTACGCTTGTCCGACTTCTTCCGGATTATTGCTGCGCGGTGTGGGACTCGCATGAGAACAGTTCGTTTTATACGAGGGACGTCCAATAAGTAATGCAGCATATCTTTGTTCTGAAAGCAGGTGGGTTTCTTCAAGGTTTGTAGTACACCCTACTATTCCCCACTGTTTTGGCCACAAAGCACTATTTTTCAACATAATCTCCTTCAATGCTACGACTTTACGCCATCTTACTGTGACGGCCTGTATTCCCGCATGCTACCTACCACTCTAATGATAGACGTCAGAGCCAACATCTTGCTGTATCGATAACCCTCCCATCATTCTCATACTGCTTCTCACGGAGTGCATCTTTCATTGGGTCAGACAAATAAAGGTGGGAAGATGCGAGATCCAGGCTGCGAGGTGGATGAAGAAGATCAGTCCAGTAAAGACTTATGAGCTCCTCTCGGGTGCGCATTCTTGTGAGAATCCTTGTGTTGTCATGCGGAAGGAGAAGTTCATTTGCATTTTTATGGCGACGAACACAGTGAACATGTTTCTTCATTCTCCTAGTGGTATCACAATACACTTTAGAGTTGATCGCTGCACCATGAGGGAGGACGTCAAACAAAATAACCCTTTCAGAGTCCCAGAAGACCGTCGCCATGAGTATACCACCCGAAAATTTGAAATTGTTTTTCGGAGGAGAGCTGCTGTCGTACGAATCCATAGATTGTCATTCTGGCTCCGGCTCGATATGATGAACCTATATTTCATCGCCTGTGACGAACTTCCACGAAAATTCGTCCCTATTAACCTTGTGAGGCGCAAGTAATACCAACCAGATGGTCATCCGTTGCTCTTTATGGTCTTCTATTAGATGGCGAGGAACCCAGGCGGCACACACCTTTGCGTATCCAAATGGTGAACCAGTGTGTCAGCACCACTATCAGTGATGTCCAACTAATCAGCGAGGATACTGTGGTCCGTCGATCACCTCGAATGAGAGTCTCCGCACATTCCAGCACTGCAGGAGTCACAGCTGCGTGCGACCGATCGGCACACTGGAGATCGGACAGACTTGTGCGACCTTTTGTGATGATGCCAGACGCCTCACCCAAAGACCCAACGTGCTTTTGAACACTGCCAGGTCTCTGTATACATTTTTCAAGAACCTGTGAATATTTATGATGCACTGGTTTTTCGCCAAAAGAAACTCAGTGACAGTTCTTTGCTTGGAACGCAGCTCCGTTACAGAAGCCATTTTGAAGGCTACGTATAGCTTCTCTACCTATTTTGAAGGCTACGTATAGCTTCTCTACCTATCGGATCTTCATGAAATTGAAGGGACTGAAGCGGGAATATTCTACACTGTCACACTATTAATTCCGAATTTTCTCATTACAAATGGGCCAAAGAAGTGTGTTGCACTAGTTATTGAACACCCCTTGTATTTTCTCGAAATAGTGAAGAAACTGAAGAGAGTACCACGGATATGATACGCGAGCTTGGGTAGCAATCATTAAAAGAAAAGCATCTTTCGTTGCACGAAATTTCTGTCATCAACTTTCTTCTGCGAATGCGTCAATATTCTGATGGCGCTTGAGTACATAGAGAGAAACGAGTACTGGAATAAGATAAGAGAAATCAATTCTCGTGCAGAAAGATTTCGTTTTTCCCTCGTGCTGTTAGAGAGTGGAACGATAGAGAAGTAGCTAGAAGGTCTTTCGATGAAACCGCTTCCAGTTACTGAAATGTGAATGAAAGTGTAGTTAAGCAGATGTAAACAGAACATTATTCTGCAGTGATGGGCACTTACCAGCTAAACTAAAATTGAACTCTGTCTTTTTAAATATATGTGTAAAATACAAAACAAAAGCAGCCATGAAGGAAACAATGATATCGCAGGACTAAAGTAAGAGTCATCTTCATCATAACACCATTCAACAGCATATGAAATCAATCCAAGAAGTAAGATTACAAGCCCACGTCTAAATAATACCGTTAAAAGCAGCTTCAACGATTCTGTTGTCAGAGAAAAATCGGATGGTAACAGATCATTTTATTCTTGTATTCATGTACATAAAAATTTTGTGTGTGTGTGTGTGTGTGTGTGTGTGTGTGTGCGTGTGCGTGTGCGTGTGTGTGTATGTGTGCGCGCGCGTGCGCGCGTGCACGCGCATGCGCGCTCTCTTGCATATATATGTGTGTTTGTGTGTGTGTGTATGTGTGCTTGTGTGTTTTACGGTATAAGTCTGACAGACCATCACCGTAGGCGCAAGCCACGCCGACACGTAATCTGTGTAGTTGAGGCACGCAAACGTATCGGTATCAGCACACAAAGGGGAAAAAAAGTGTACCACAGCCTTGGCAAGGAGGTCACTAGACTGCGATAACATGTCTCTGTCCAACAGAGTCAAGCCAAGCCGGTGAGTGAAGGACAGATGTATTGTGAAGGTCACGCGTGTTTGAAAATCACTTCAACTGGGGTTGCAATTTTCCACAAATTAAGAAAGCATAATATAGTGAAAAAGTGGTGTAATTACTGTATTTAAGCGAAATTATATGCCTGGGTATACAACATCGGGGCCGAATAACATGGTAAAAGCACGACTAAATGACGCTGAAATACCATCGAATCCGGTTTAATTGAGAGATGCTGTCTCTGTGACTATCGGTAGCAAATAAAACTGTTAAAATATGATAATAATATAATAACATGATGTAGTGTTACTGACCGATTGCTAAGTGTCCTGGTAGCATTTTCGTACTCTCAAATACCTCTGATTTAGCATATTCTAGAGTGACTCTCTGCTGCCACTGCCAATAACCATTTCTCGAAATGTATTGCTCGATTGCCACTGTCTCACTGAAAGAATGAAATACAAATGCACACATTCATACTTATATGAAAATATGTACGGTACAGATTCGAAACAACAGTGTCATATGTTTATATAGCTTCTTAGAAAGATAAACTGTTTATCTGGATTCTACTGAATCGTTCTGTGGCAAGATATTTATCGTCTCTTTTACTCTGTGGAACTCACAGTGTACAAACCAAAGTGGATTACTAACATTTCTTGAGCGATGTGTTCTTCACACTACAGCACGAAAATTGAAGTTTGCAGCAAGGGCAGCCTACAGAAGTTGTGTGTGGTTATGTGTATATCAGTGTGTTCTGTTTTCGTTGAAAATTTGTGTGGACTGAACTATTACAAAATGGATTGATTTACAATCGATTCAGATTTTTACAATATTGTTCCCTCCTGAAAATCAAGAATTGTTGTTCTATCTGGTACTTTATATATTCAAGCATGTATACATTCACTATCAGCTAAAGCAGTGTGACAAAAACTTTGAACTATGGGAAAGGGTTAAGTTTCAATGAAAACGGAAACATACATATTCTTTGTGTAACTGTTTTAAATCTTCACTGTCCTCTAAATTCCTCTAACTTTAGATAATTTTCATCAAAAGTCTGTGCTGTTTACAGAGCTGAAAAGAGTGCCCGGAGTCAAAGACGAATCACTGTAATTATTTATTGGCTCAGCTGGGATGCTGCCGTTGTAGCTGATAATCACTGGGTGTCCTCGCTCAGCAGATGTTCGGTGGTATATCGAAAGAGTAAGCCTAGATTTGGTGTGTTACGTTGCCAATGAATGAATTTATTTAGAAAATAGAAAAAAAATATTCCCTCGGCCACTCCGATCAGCCGTCCCTTTTAAATTGTTGCAGAAAGTATTTCGGAGTAGGATGTGTGTGCGACGACTTCACATCTAGATTTCATTGGTTATCTTGTAACGTTAAAACACTGTCATTATCGAATTGTTCATGTGGCTCATGAAGCCTGAAATCATTGGTATACAAACCAAAAGATGTAAAATATTGGTTACTGATAAAGTATCCCTCAAAAAATTATAGTATTTTACATTAAAATTCTAGGATACTGAAGACGTAGATTTTATAGCTTTCGTTTCTACATTTAAACAAAGAAAATTGTTGAAGTCATTAAGAATGTGTAAGACACGATTAAAAATAGAACAGAAATGTGTTTAAAAAGCTGTATACTAGCATCACTTCCGTGTGCACTGTCGCTCCAACATATTCTGGCATACAAACGGGAAATCATAAATATTTATTTGGTGTCTATATTTAAACTGATAAGTTTACGTTCAGAAAGGGTAGCACAAAAATCATTCTCCGTTCTTCGAACCAGGTTGTGACTATTGTCGGACAACTTCACTCTGCGAGTGTTTCATGTAACATACGGCTGAGAGCAAGAATATGTTCTGACCGATCATGCAGTCAAACTTCGGCGTCGGGGCTGACGTTTCAGTTTATTATTTCTGTATTACTCACTCTAATTGCAACGCAGATTGCAGATGGTACCCACATACACCACCGAATGTACATGAAATATTATATCATTTTAACGTACGTAGTCAAGAGATACGACGTCATACATGAAAAACTGCTTTTTGCGGAAATTGCTAAATTGCTCAGTTTGTATTCATCCAGTGTTTTATAATGCGAGCACTTAGCAATTTATAACAACCATTTTCTCGCTTACATGCTTCAAGGCAAATTGATACATTAACTCATTTGTAAAGCAATGAGACGTTTGGAGACCTTTTATGCACAGGAAACTAATTCTTTAAAATAATTGTAGGTTTGCTGGTATCTACCTAAAATCATGTACTTTGTAACCTTGCACACGGGAAAACTGAAAACTAATTAAGTATTACAGATAGGAACTGATGCATAAAAAATTTAATGAAAGATAAATTGGGGAAAGAAAAAGGACATTTAGTTATAACAAACAGCTCTCTTAAAAAACAGCATAGGTCTTAACATAATGGATTAGGATGAAGCAACGGCTTGTGGACGGTAAACACAGTTAAATGAAGTGTACATAGGAAATTAGAAAACGAGCTATATTTTACATAAGAGGAAGATAAATGACAAAACTGTAATGTGTGAGGAGGAACTACGTGATTTGACACGACTTATGAAACGATTTCTGAATCTAGTAATATGACGGCAAGACAATCCTATAACACTTCCTTGGAAAAAAAAATTGAAAAATAGGAAAAAGCCTGGGGAATCTTAAACTCCACTTGTCGCACGCTATAAAGACGTTAACTTAAGCGTTGGTAAACATAGCACGAAACGAATAATTTCTCAAATTCTTAAACTTGAAGGGATTTATGAATATAAATTAATAGTTACGGACAAATCAGGATAAATTCATTATTAAAGACATTAAATTTCTAGACCTACAGAAAGCACGGTCTAAGGAAACTGTTTTGTAAGTTGTTAAGAGAAACGGGAGACGTTATGCTGACAAACGTGTAAATCGTCCTCTAGCCATGATAATTCTAGCTGCCAGAGATGGCGGTGATTTGTGAAAGAGGTTTGCTTGCTTGTGTGTATAGATGTTTGAGTGTTTCCTATTCTGACGAAGGCTGTGGCCGAAAGTGTCTTTTCGTTGTGGTTGTTTGCAACTTCAAATGTTATCTTTACGGTAAATAGCAGTCTGTCTTTTCCTTACGTTGTTGACACATATTCCTTCACAATATTTTTATTTTTAAACAAATATTGTAAACACAACTGTGTGCACTGCCTCCATAGGCCACGGCAGCTAAGCAGTGTGTGTTTGTATGTACGTATGTGCATAAGTACGTGTGCGCACTGCAATCGGTTCCATGAAGTCGGTGCAATGAGTGGGTCTACGAGGAGACGTGATAGAATGGCTGAAAGGAACTATAATGTTTATCATACCGTAAATGAAGTTGTCCGGTTTGTTGGTGACTAGCGCGGGCTTTCCAATGTGTCTACACTGCATGGTTTCCACTAGCAGCTCTGTGTCATGGCGTAAGAACAGTGGTTGTAAATATGTTCTTGCGTGATGCAAGACTTTGTTTGCACCGGTGGCCAAAGAGTCTTAAGCTGCTATGTGCTGAGGGGGTATTTCAGGTGGGGGGTGGCTCCGTTATATTTTCTGATCACGATTTGTGTCCACTCGTTCAGATTACCCTGAGCATGAAATAGGACGTTTATTTAAACATCTCGGCAACCAAACGTTGGCCCGGCTTCATGAGGAGTATCCTGTGGATGCTCTCACCTTCCAAGATGACAACAGCCATGTTGACTTGGCTTCAAGCATACGTTCATGGTTTTCTCGAACAGTCACATCGCAGGTGGTTCGCTAAGTGCCTCACACTTAATTTCATTGACAGTACTCGTATGTATGCTTATTGGGAAAATGGACGAAGAGTAGTAATCAACATCTATGCAGTTTTGTAGCCCAACGACATCTAATCTTCATTTAGTAGTTTCTGGTGAATGTTTCAACCTGAAGGGAACTTGTGGACTACCATGCTGACCGAACTGCAGCTAATATCAAAACCTATGTGGTGTTATCGAGTATTAGCAGGGTTCGATTCCCGGCGGGTTCAGGGATTTTCTCTGCCTCGGGACGGCTGGGTGTTGTATATCTTTCCTCGTCATTTCATCCTCATTTACCCGCAAGTCGCCGTAGTGGCGTTTTTTAGAACTTGTGGAGCGGCGGCCGAACCACCCTGCGAGGGGTCTCCTGGCCACCAATGCCATACGCTCATTATTATTATTATTATTATTATTATTATTATTATTAATTTCAGATACAAGTTAACTGTAAGAAACACAATATTTTCCGTCGCCGTCCTTGGAGATTGAGTGATAGTTGATCTGCAAGTCCAAAGCGGAGGTCATCCGGCGGGGCAATTTCATGAAGTCTTGCTTGTCTTTTGCATGAAGTGGTTTGATGTATGCCACTGCAAACGTCTCTCTGTATGTCCAGACAAAGATCTGAGATCTGTTCTACCCCAATACATGTCCACTACCTTGAACACCTGGACATACTGCTTACTACAGTCAGTGATAAAACAGGATAAAATAGATAAAATCATAAAATTATGTACAGTCAGTTCCAAGCAGTTAATCAGTTTTAATCCTTTGGAAATAAGAATGGAAATCCTGAAAAACGATATCGTATAGTTTAACATGATTGTGTTTCGGAAGAACTGAATACTTTGGGGATGTGAAGTTTTGTCACATTGGTACTAGCACCCGTTCTGAAATAATTTTATTGGACACATGGCACCTGCTAGTGCAGTGTAACGTGCAGTGCCCTAGCTTGTGAGACGGAAAGTGAGCCAGAACCGGATCGATACGTCGCGGATGATTTTCGAGTATGGCTCGTGCACTGGTCATTGTGAATGTGATATTAAGGCAGTTTCCCCAACTCTTTTAGGTAAATGTTGGGCTGCTTCTAACTTTCCGCTTCAGAAAACACGATGTACTAACAGTTAAAATACGATAGCACACTGAGCAAAGTTTATACAATTCCCAGACTGGTGGCGCATGGGACATCCCTCCCATGGATAACTGACAGCTCCAGCGATAGGAATGTCATTCAGCCACTGCCAAAATTTGAATACTTCGGAGCTCGTCGTTGACGGGCAGACGCTAACGAAAAGAAGAAGTTATTGAACCGAGTCCACATTTGAAACCCCATTTTCTCTCTAAGTTGCAGATACGTCTGCAGTGCTAAGATTAATGTTTCCCACATTCGTAATTTTTGAAAACGCTGTTCAGCAGTTAAACATGCGTATTTTCTTGCATTCCATTAGAGCAGGGGCAGCTAAGAATTCGGCCCATGACCCGTCAGCTGGCTCACGTGACATAGCGCTCACCCTGTCTACACATTTCTCCCGGCCACGCTGCCAGGTTGGTTGGTTGGTCTGAGGAATAGAGGGACCAAACTGCAGGGTCATCAGTCCCTTGTTCCAGACGCAAACAAGACTCAGGGTAAAACAACTCTCAAAGTACGTTTGGAAAAGGAAAAAGCGGAAAATGAATGCGGAACCTCACCTAAAAAAAAAAATACGAATGGTACAAAAATGAAAAAAAGATCGGTAAGCATACACCATAAGGAAAATTCGAAGATTGTATTAAAACCGTAAAGGACATGGTCTGGGCTGGCTGATCACAAGAATAAAAGAGGATGAGTCAGCTACTCTGCAACACTTCAAAATGTCCACCCCAGAAAGACAAGGCGAGATGAACACACGTAGGGAAAAGACGAACACAAAGACAAACAAATGCAATGAAAGGAGGACATAGTTAAAATAGAGGGAGGGTGGAGACCACATAGAGAAGGCCAAACGCCCACCCTTCGATGGTAAAAAAAAAAACCTTCACGAATAAAACGTAAAACTAAATCTGCCATTGAGGCATTGTCGTCCAACACTGAAGGAAGAGCCCTGGGAAGATTAAAGACCGCCACAGACCAGCCAAAATTGGGCAGTCAAGCAAGATGTGCACGATAGTCAGACTGGAGCCACAGTGACACTGAGGCGGGTCCTCACAATGGAGAAGGTAGCCATGCATTAGCCACAAGTGGCGAATGCGGAGCCGGCAAAGGACAACAGATTCCCTTCGAGTGGCTCGCATGGATGACCGCCACACATCTGTCGTTTCCTTGATAGCATGGAGTTTATTTGGTGAACTCAGAGTGCGCCATTCAGTATCCCAGCTCGCAAAAATTCTGCGGAGGAAGACTGCTCGCAAATCAGTCTCTGGTAGCCCAATCTCCAGGGATGGTTTACTGGTAGCCTGTTTGACCAGGTTGTCAGCAAGCTCATTGCCTGGTATTCCAGCATGGCCTGGGGTTCAAATAAAGGTCACTGAGCGTCCACTGGCGCAGAGGGCATAAAGAGACTCCTGGATTAACAGTACCAAAGGATACCTAGGGAAGCTCTGGTCGAGAGCTTGTAGGCTGCTGAAGAAGTCACTACAAATGACAAAGGGACTCACCAGAGCAGGAGCGGATGTGATCAAGAGCACGATTGATGGCAACCAACTCTGCAGTGAAAATTCTGCAGCCATCTAGCAAGGATCGTTGACCAGTATGGCCCACGTGAGCATAAGTGTAGCCAACAAGACCGTCAACCACTGATCCATCAGTAAAAATTATTTCTGAGCCCTAAGATTGGCCAAGAAGAGTGATAAAATGCTGAGGGAGGGCCTCAGGTGGAACTGAGCCTTTGGGGCTTTGCAATAGGTCCATCCAAAGCCGTGGCCGAGGTATGGACCCTGGAAGTGCACAGAAGTGGGCCTGCAGGACAGGTGGTCAGGGCGAAGCGCCGAGTTCATGAAGAAGTGACAGGATACAGGCGGCAAAGGGAATCTCAGTTATAGGTCACCATTGTGAGAAGTGGACCCCGTCTTGGGGAAAAGAAGACGGTAATTTGGATGGTGAGGCGAACTATGTATGTGAGCGGTATCATTTGCGAGCAATATCTGCCGCCAGAGCCGCAATGGAGGCAGCTTCCACAAGTAGGCTGTTCACGGGGCTCGATCGGAAGGCACCCTTCACGAGGCAAACTCCACAGTTATCAATGGGGTCTAGTAGACTCAGTGTAGAGGGGGCTGCTGAACTATATACCACACTCCAATAATCAAACAGGATTGTACAAGGGCTAGGTACTGTTGCAGCAGTTTACAACAATCAGCACCCCAGTTGGTGTGGATCAGGCATTGAAGAAGCTGAAGGTGCTGCCATCCCTTATCCTCAAGATGACGAAGATGGGGAAGCCAACTTAAGTGGTCGTCAAAGACCAGTACCAAAAATCGGTAAGTCTCCACTACATCTAGCAGTTGGTCATGGAGGTGAGGTTCTGGATGGGTGTGGACGCCACGACGACGACGAAAGGGCCCACGAATGCACCTTCCGTATAACTCCCTGCAGACAGTTTTCAGCAGCAACAGTAGAAGAGGAGCAGAACGAAACACAAAAATCGTCAGCCTATATGAGAGGAGATACTGACGATCCTATTGATAATTTGAGACCATTTACAGCAATTAAAGGAGTGGGACACTTAGGGCAGATCTCTGTGGAACCCCATACTCTTGTATATGGAGTGCACTATGGGAAGCACTGATGCAAACTCTGAAAGTGCAGTGTGATAAAAAGTTCTGTATAAAAATAGGGAGTGGGCCCTGAAGACCCCACTCATGCTGAGTAGCAAGTATGTGGTGTCGCCAGGTGGTATCGTAGGCCTTTGTAAGATCGAAAAAGATGGAGATGAAGTGTTGTCGCTGGGAAAAGAGTGATCAAATGGCAGACTCCAGGTGCACCAAGTTTCGATGGTGGAGCGTCCGTAGCGAAAACCACCCTGGGACAGAGTCAGAAGGTCCAGAGACTCAAGGAGCAAACACAACTGCTGGCTCACCATACATTCAAGAAGCTTGCACAGAACATTGGTGTGGCTGACTGGACGATAGCTGTCAACATCTAGTGGGGTATTCCCAGGCTTTAGCAGTGGAATGATGACACTTTCCTGCCATTGCGATTGTGGAGGGGGCAGATGTCCCTGGCTTTTTGGTGGATGATGCTCCTAAAGTAGAAGCTCTGAGAGCAACAGAAGAGGATGTGCCCCCAACCAACTGGGAGGGGGAGGGGGGGGTTGGGCAGTCCTCTGAGGGCCCAGTGGAGCAACCTCAGAGGAGGGGCGTAACTGCATCATCGATTGCGATGCCATCGCAGCAGCATATGAAGATAGCATGGGAACAAGGTTTAGTCGTTCATATTTTAGTTTAGCCTCATGGGGAATTAAACTGTCCAGGATCTTGTACTCCATAAATTTGCTCTTCTCTTGGAGTACTGGGCAGTCTGGCAAGCAGGGAGTGTGATGCTGTCCACAGTTCACACAGGTGGGAGGAGGCGTTCATGGAGTATTCAGATGCAGCGAACAGCTGCAGTTCCTACATCTGGCATTGGAAGGGGACCGGGAGGACATAGTCTGAATTTCCAACATTTGAAGCACCACATAGGGGGATGGACATGGGGTTTGATGCCAGACCAGTAAACCATAACCTTGAACTTTTCAGGTGATGAATCGCCTTGGGAGGCCAAGATGAAGACACTGGTGGCAACTCTATTGTCTTTGGATCCCCTGTAAATGCGATGGTCGAAATGAACACCCCCACCATTATAAATTGGAGCGTAGCCCGTCATCGGAATGTAACAGAAGGTTGCAATGAAAAATTACTCCCTGGGCCATATTGAGGCCTTAGTGGGGAGTGACTGAAAGAGGGATATCACCCAGCGTGTCACAGGTGTGTAGCACCCTGGACTGGGTTGTGGATGCTGTCTGAATCAAAACCGACCCATTGCGCATTTTGGATAGTGCTGTCACTTCCCCAAACGTATCTTCCAGGCGCTCAACAGAAAACAGAGGCTTCATTTCCATAAAGGAGTACCCATTAGTTCTGCTGCAAACTAAGTAATGTGGCGAATAAGGATCCTGTTTCTCTGAAGCCCAACGTTCCTCCCAAGGTGTTGCTAGGGAGTGGAGCAATTTAGGGTCATACCTGTCATCGTTGTAATCAATCTTTCCGTTGTTAGAGACCGCTGGGGCCATTCAGTCCCCAGCAAAAGATGACTTAGTCCGCTTCTATGCATGTCATCCACTCTGATGCCACCTACTCTGATCAGGGGCTCTCCCCCCAGCCACAGGAAAGGCCACCTGGCATGACGGTCATTTCCGGGAGTCCGGATGCCCCAGGACAACAGGCATCTACTCCTTGATATACACTGGGAGTTTACAGCTGAGGCATCAGCAGTGCGATCTCTGTTTGGTCAGGGGGCTATTACCAAATGGGTACAAAAAGCACAACTAAAATGGGCTGGCAACCATGCTGGATATGAGGCGCAGAGAATTCCAGTATTGTCAAGGGGTGAAAGAAGACAGGAGACAACAGAAAATGACATACCCTGCAGAGTGTCCTCGCCCAGATAGTTGAATTGCAGGTGGAGAATCAAAGCCATGACAAGAAGTTCAGCAGATCTAATCTAAGGGCACTATGGGTAACTCATTCACCACTTAAGGCGTCATTCCCTATACGGCCCGCACTTCTGTAGAATTTGGAGAAATGGGGGGTCAGACCCTGCTACATGGGACCATCACATAAAGCCCGAAAAGTGTGAGACTCCTTTTAGTCACCTCTTACGACAGGCAGGAATACCTCAGGCCGATTCAAACCCTCAGACCCGAAAGGGGGACGCTGTCAAGGCGGGAAGATGGGAAAGAGGGGAAATAACAAATGTCCTTACATCGATGAAAAGGCATGTACTTCATAATATGTAGCTTTATATTTCATATTTATCAACAACATAGATCACAAACGAAATAAATCTGCAGTGTAATTTAACTGTTTTTGGCTGACTGAAGATACAATATAACTTTTATCTGATACAACTGTCAGCATTCCTATAGACGCAGACAGATTTACAGATTTTTGCACTTATGTGGACACTTGATTGTGACTTGATTAGTTTCATAATCATACACTATCCAGTCATACTTATGTGACCACCTGTCAAAATCCTATATAACCACCTTCTGCAACACCAACCTTTTTGAGAAGTCAATAAGATTCTAGAAGGTACCAATATGGATGTGGAACCATGTTATTTAGTACTGAGGTCACCTGCCCTAGGTTTCTGAGTAGAGGATCCATGGCATGAACAGTTAGATCAGTAGTAGGGAAAACTATGTTTTGGTGCATAGCGAAAATGGTATGATAATCTGGTAAACCCTGTGAAAATACATATGTTGTTACAACCCCAGAGTCTGGAGATGGGTGTAGAAAACAAGCAAGCAAGCAGGTCGGGTACAGAAATAGTAACACCTTTGTGCCAAGAGGAACTAACCCACCCTTTGTCTGTCTTTGCAGTTTATGAACGAGTGTCTGGTGGTCGCTGACTTTATACAAGGTGCAGAACTGATGATTTTGTATGGTGTAGGACATGAGTTGTGTTTACTACATCGATACGGTATGTGGTGATATATAGTCGGTTGGAGATCGGTTTCACGCTGGAATATTCAAATTTCCCTCGTCAGTAGCAGAGCAGTGAAATTTAGGAACTGTTTTCCTGTATTTCATGATCTGTAGACATTTGCAAGGTTCAACATTTAGTGCAATATGGCGATCTGCACAAAATAGTTTTGCCACTGAAAGTCTCGTCTGCAGAAAAGAAACGAGGATGATAAGCAAGAGAAATCCTGCCACTGCTAACTCATATTTTTCAGAAATAAACAATGTATCCTTTAATTTCCCTCCACAAGATTCTTCCTCTCCACCACAGAGCCACCAATTTCCATATATTCTATACACTGCCTTGAATGACATAAATTGTTTAAATAAACAATATTCCACACATTCTCTAAATTGTATAAACAATATTCTGTCCACTGCAATCAATTTCCTGACAAATTATTTAACTAAATAAATCAACTATATTCCATACAGTGCCATAAATAATTAAGCAATATTCTATACATTGTCTGAATTGTTTAAACAATAATCCATACACTGCAATCAAATTCAGTCCAAATGACCGATCAGCTGAATCTTTTTCCTGCCAATTTCCATGAGAGGGAAGAATGTGAGAGGGGAATACCAGAGGGGGTTGAGTTACTTAATTGATCAATTTAATTGGTCAGCGAAATTGATAAGAGTGAGAGGAGCTATTCCAATAACTCAGACCCGAAAGTTTACCTGTAGCAGAGGGGGAGGGGGTGGGGTTGGAGTTTTCGTGAGGAGGGTAAGGGTGTGGGAGAGGGTGCAGGAACAGTAGGTTACGGATCTGTCAATCAAAAGGAAGGATCCATTTTGCAGAGCAATAGGTTAATGACCTGTCAATCAAAGGTGAACGATAGGTTTGCCACTGAGTGCATACCTGCCCCTGATGTAGGAAACCTGCACTAACAAAAAGCACCCTACTACTCAGATCAATGTGGTCACGTTGATTCTCTACTGGATTTAAATCCGAGGATATTGCTGGCAAGGGTAGTAAATTTATAATGGTGCTCCTCGAATCACGGACATACACTGTGAAGTTTGTAGCTTATTGCATTGTCCTGACAGGAGATGCCATCGTGTCAAGGAAAACAAAATGCATTTAGGAGTGGATTAGCCATTTCGGCAATGATTCCACACTTGGCCCTAAAGCCAACCATCAACCTCTTTTGGACTTTGGATAATTCGCTCCCTTTCCACTTCACAGCAGCGACTGCTTTGTTTCAGGTATCCCCTCAACATGCTTTATATACCCTTCACTGCAAGTGCTGCCACCTGCAGCACCCAACGGCTCTCGGATGTTCGAGGGTCGGCCTGGAATTCAAACACAAACGCTCACTTAGGTGAGACAGGCAGTCGGCCCAACCATTCTAACTCCGACAGCAACCCAACTGACAGTCAACAGACTAATGATCAAGATCAGTTCTGCTCCACACTTGCACCAAAACTCAAACGATACTAACAGCAGAGACTGTGCAACGACAACAAGAACGGATCGCAGACAACCCATAAGCGGCGGACGAGCCAAATGCACGACTTCTAATCAGGCGACCGACCAAATGGCCAAGTAAGGTCATTGCCACTCAAAGGTATGTGTCGGCAATCTTCTGGCGAGTGATGGTTATGCCGTCCTTCCTCGCTATTCCACGCCAGCCGACCAACTCAGAGCCAGTCCGCCGACAACATCTACATTAACTTGTCACTGAAAATCACATAAACTACACATAGTTTCACGAACACTTGCACGACGAACTAGACTGAGCAATAACGAGGACGAATCACGAGTCGGCATACACTGTCAACCCATAAGCGATCGCCGGCGAAATACACGTCGTCCGACAAGACGACCGACCCACGATGAACCAAAGTCGTCCCCACTCAAATCGTGTGGGTCGGCAATCATTGGCGAGTGAAGGCTATCCGCGGTTCCCTGGCGCTACGACGAAACTGCGCCACCGACCAACTGCTACATATAAGCACGGAGACAGCACTATAGTAATTGGCCAGCCGACATCACAGGCTACACACAATTTCACAAACACTTGGACGAAGAACGCGACCAATGCTAAAAGCAGTGATTGTGAAATCACAAGGACGAACCACACGTTGAGACACACACCGCCAACCCATAAGTGATTGGTGAGCAAATACACGTCGTCCGGTAAGACTAGCAACTGACGATCAACCAAGACCGTCCCCGCACAATCCATATGTGCCGGCAATGGTAGGGCGAGTCACGGCTATCCGAACCACATTGCCGCTCCAACCCGATCGAATTTCGCCAGCGTCCCATCTGTCCGACTGCCAGGTCCAAACTCCACTGCTGGCGCGTTGCAACTCCCTCACGACACACGACGACCGGGAAGTACTAGCAGTCCAGCAAAGATAATATGGCAGGACCCATATCGATAAGCACTGCTGTTGCCGCTCACGGGCAGGCAAGTCAGGAACTTAGTGACACTAGTAATTGAAAATTAACATAACGAGGAGGCAGTACGGTAAAAACGGGGTGTTAAATAAGAGATGGCATGAACACGAACCACGCACGGCTCAGGTGACAATGGTGAACGACGGCTGTGATGATGAGTACGGGCCAACAGACGTCTCCTGTTGAGCAACTGACCTTCCAGATGAACGAAGAAGCTACCAGCAGAAGTTTCTCATTGACCATTAAGCGAGCACTGCTGCGTATGGGCCTCTGCAGCAGGCGTCTGTTTCATGCACTCATGCTGACTGGTGTGTATCGGGGACGATTAGTGGAATTTGCAGGCTGATATTGCTACTGGACGTCCGCCGAGTGGCCACAGGTTGGCCTTCAGGACGAATGAAATTTAATGGTCCATCGAATTGAAAGTAATCGTACTGAAACACTCGGCGGGATGGTCCAGGCAGGAGAAGGGAGTGTTATGATATGAAGAATTTCGCCGAGGCGTTCCCTGTGTGATATCATTCTGTAAGGAAGTCAAAATGGATCAATACTAGTATGCGTCTAACCTTGTGGACCATGTGGACCACTACACCCTGTTTGCTTTTCCTCGGCACGCTAGCGTCTATCAGCAGGATAACGCCATGTCTCACACAGTTCACAGTGTACGTGCATGGTATGAAGGGAACCAGGGCTGTCCTGCCGCACTTCCCTGGTCACGCAACAGCCAGGACTTAAAGCCACTCGGGCTGTTCGCGTTATAGATCCTCAGCCAAGAAACCCAGCGCAGCTGCCCACGGCACAGGCGTCGGCTTGGATCCACGTTCCGGGATCCAGAACTTAGAACTACTTAAACCTACCTAACCTAAGGACATCACACACATCCACGCCCGAGGCAAGATTCGAACCTGCGGCCGCACGGGATTAGCCGAGCAGTCTAGGTGCTCCATTCATGCACTGTGCGGCTGGTACCGGTGGAGGTTCGAGTCCTCCCTCGGGCATGGGTGTGTGTGTTTGTCCTTAGGATAGTTTAGGTTAAGTAGTATGTAAGCTTAGGGACTGATGACCTTGGCAGTTAAGTCCGATAAGATTTCACACACATTTGAACATTTTTTTCGAACCTGCGACCGTAGCGTTAACGCAGTTCCGGACTGAAGCACCTAGAACCGCACGGCCACCGCGGCCGGCTACGAAATTTCGATCACCAACTTTCTCTTACGAATGCAAAAATATTTTGGTGACACCCACCCACATAGAGAGAAATGATAATCATAATAAAATAAGAGAAATCAGAGCTCGAACGGAAAGATTTAGGTGTTCCTTTTTTCCATGCGCCATTCGAGAGTGGAATGGTAGAGAAGTAGTATGAAAATGGTTCAATGAATCCTCTGCCAGGCACTAAGTTTGAATTGCAGAGTAACCATGTAGATGTAGATGTAGAAACCCTTTCTTCCATATCAAATCGATTTCGATGTTTAGGGTTTACAGCACAGACGATTCACAGCCTACGAGAAGAAGAATCTTCCTACAAATGCTTTCTTGGGGTACGGTGTTCGATAAAGTTACGAGAACAAGAACATTTCTAAAAATGCTGTCCTGGGATACACTGTACGATAAATTTGTACTTGTTGGACACTACAGGTCTTGGATAACGCACTGTCTTCAATAAGCAAAAACAAAAACAAAACATAAAATTCTGAGAAAGACCGCATGTTCGTACATTAACGTCAGTTCACAGGATGGTACGCGGTATAACACCTTTAAGACATCTATGAATGCTGAGTTCTACTGCATAACGGTACGACACTCAAATTTATCACAAGCTGCGACATTGTCGTGACTAAAACAGTGACCCGTGTATACAAGAAGTTTCCTTTCATTTACGTCTATGGTCACAAACTTTTTGTTAACAGATTACAGGTTTCGGTCTATAATGACCATCATCAGATCTGTTTTATAACAGACTTTGTTTTTATAAAACAGATCTGATGATGATCATTATAGACCGAAACCTGTGATCTGTTAACAAAAAGTTTGTGACCATAGACGTAAATGAAAGGAAATTTGCACAAATTTATCTCCGTTTCGTAGAAGACTAGTAATATTCCCTATAAATCATATCCGTAAGGGAACTGCGGTTGGCTGCAGGCCGCGGTGCCCACGGGTTTTATCGAAACCTGAGTCGTTGCGTAGCGCCGGTGCGAACCTCTCCGGAGAGCGGGCGGCGGCGGGCACCGGAAGCCGCGCAGACTGGCCGGCGGGCAACGAGCGCTATTGAGGCGGCGCGGTAGAAAATTGGTCACGTCGCAGCGCGCCTCGCCGTGGCAGCCCGCTGTCCACTAACTTCCAGCCCGTCCGGCTGTCCCACAGGCCTGAGACAAAAGTTCTCCGCACTGCTCCGCTGCGTTGACAGCACACGTTCCAATGTAGTTCGGCTGAACGAAGAAGGTATTACTAGCATTTCAAAATACTAAGAGAGGTGTTCAGTAACTAATGCAATTTTATTTGTTGGCCAATTTCGGTTGAAAAATGCGTAATCTGTTGTAGGATATCGTGGAATATTCCGTCTTCAGCCACTACAGTTTCATGAAGTTCCGATAGATGGCGGAGCTGTGCGAAGCCTTCAAGAAGGCGTCTGTAGCGGAGGCGTTTTCCAAGCAGAGAGTTGTCACTGAGATTCTTTCGGCGGAAAACGAGAGCATCGTAGTTATTCCTAGGCGCTTGCAGAATGTCTATGGAGAACTGACAGAGAACGAAAGAGTGATGAGCCGTCGTGGGAAGCATCTGTCATCATCGCAAGACGGTCGCGCTAAGCTGTCCGATCTCCCGCACGCCGGCCGGCCATACACAGCTGTGACTCCTACAATGCTTGATTGTGCGGGCAGTCTCATTCGAGGGGATCGACGGATTACAATCAAACAGCTAGCTGCACAACCGGGCGTCTCGGTTGGCAGTGCTGACACACTCGTCCAGCTTACTTAAGGGATTTCTAGCCGCCTAATAGGAGACCAAAAAGGGCAACGAAGGAGATTTGGAGCGGAACTGCTTGCACGTTACAGGCTGATGATGACATATCTTTGCCGAAAATTATCACAGGCGATGAAACATGGGTTCTTCACTTCGAGCCGGAAAGAAACGGCAATATACCGGGTGTAAATTTAAAAGTTGACAAACCAGAATAGCTCGTAAAATGAACTTCACACCAAAAAATGTGTAGAATCCAAAGTTGATTATTTTCGAGTGGGACATATGCTAGAGCTAAAATTAGCCCGCCATCCCAGCCCCCTGGGGGTGGGGTGGGAGGCAACTTCAAAATTTCAAATAGGAACCTCCATTTTATATTGCAGAATCAGACTCTACATAAAAAACTACGTACATTGTGTCTTAAACATTTGTTTTGATTCTTGATAGTTGGTGCTGTAATTCAAGAAAATACGTATTCTAATTTTTGCGTGGAAAATGCTTACAGATAACTAAGAAATGAGTTCATTCATTAGTAAGTAGGATGTTTGGTTAGTTTGTTAGCTAGTCAGATGATTTGTTTGATAATTATAAGTTGCGTAGCCTCATGACCACGAAACAAACAAATGTTATCCTGTGTTGTTGTTGTTGTGGTCTTCAATCCTGAGACTCGTTTGATGCATCTCTCCATGCTACTCTATCCTGTGCAAGCTGCTTCATCTCCCAGTACCTACTGCAACATACATCCTTCTGATTCTGCTTAGTGTATTCATCTCTTGGTCTCCCTCTACGATTTTTACCCTCCACGCTGCCCTCCAATACTAAATTTGTAATCCCTTGATGCTTCAGAACATGTCCCACCAATCGGTACCTTCTTCTCGTCAAGTTGTGCCACAAACTCCTCTTCTCCCCAATTCTATTCAATACCTCCTCATTAGTTATGTGATGTACCCATCTAATCTTCAGCATTCTTCTGTAGCACCACATTTCGAAAACTTCTATTCTCTTCTTGTCCAAACTATTTATCGTCCAAGTTTCCCTTCTATACATGGCTACACTCCATACAAATACTTTCAGAAACGACTTCCTGACATTTAAATCTATACTAGATGTTAACAAATTTTTCTTCTTCAGAAACGCTATCCTTGCCATTGCCAGTCATCATTTTATATACTCTCTACTTCGGCCATCATCAGTTACTTTGCTCCCCAAATAGCAAAACTCCTTTACTACTTTAAGTGTCTCATTTCCTAATCTAATTCCCTCAGGATCACCCGACTTAATTCGACTACATTCCAAATATCCTTGTTTTGCATTTGTTGATGTTCATTTTATACCCTACTTTCAGTACTCTGTCCCTTCCGTTCAACAGCTCTTCCAAGTCCTTTGCTGTCTCTGACAGAATTACAATGTCATCGGCGAACCTCAAAGTTTTTATTTCTTCTCCATCAATTTTAATACCTACTCCGAATTTTTCTTTTGTTTCCTTTACTGCTTGCTCAATATACAGATTGAATAACATCGGGGGGAGGCTACAACCATGTCTCACTCCCTTCCCAACCTCTGCTTCCCTTTCATGCCCATCGACTCTTATAACTGCCATCTGGTTTCTGTACAAATTGTAAATAGCCTTTCACTCCCTGTATTTTACCCCTGCCACCTTTAGAATTTGAAAGAGAGTATTCCAGTCAACATTGTCAAAAGCTTTCTCTAAGTCTACAAATGCTAGAAACGTAGGTTTGCCTTTCCTTAATCTTTCTTCTAAGATAAGTCGTAGGGTCAGTATTGCCTCACGTGTTCCAGCATTTCTACGGAATCCAAACTGATCTTCCCCTAGGTCGGCTTCTATCAGTGTTTTCATTCGTCTGTAAAGTATTCGCGTTAGTATTTTGGAGCTGTGACTTATTAAACTGATAGTTCTGTAATTTTCACATCTCTCAACACCTGCTTTCTTTGTGATTGGAATTATTATTTTCTTCTTGAAGTCTGAGGGTATTTCGCCTGTCTCA
Source organism: Schistocerca cancellata (assembly GCF_023864275.1). Classification (NCBI taxonomy): domain Eukaryota; kingdom Metazoa; phylum Arthropoda; class Insecta; order Orthoptera; family Acrididae; genus Schistocerca; species Schistocerca cancellata. The sequence continues at coordinate 1,007,954,309 of NC_064626.1, forward strand.
TAAATCTTGCTCACCAGATGGTAGAGGTTAGTCAGGACTGGCTCATCCAAGGCTGTCAGTAGTTCTAATGGAATGTTGTCTACTCCGGGGGCCTTGTTTCGACACAGGTCCTTGAGAGCTCTGTCAAACTCTTCACGCAGTATCATATCTCCCATTTCATCTTCATCTACATCCTCTTCCATTTCCATAATATTGTCCTCAAGTATATCGCCCTTGTATAGACCTTCTATATACTCCTTCCACCTTTCTGCTTTCCCTTCTTTGCTTACAACTGGATTTCCATCTGAGCTGTTGTCCGGCCCCGGTAGCTGAGTGGTCAGCGTGACGGAATGCCAATCCTAAGGTCCCGGGTTCGATTCCCGGCTGGGTTGGAGATTTTCTCCGCTCAGGGTCTGGGTGTCGTGTTGTCATCATCATCATTTCATCCCCATCGACGCGCAGATCGCCGAAGTGGCGTCAAATCGAAAGACAAGCACCAGGCGAACGATCTACCCGACGGGGGGCCTTAGCCACACAACATTTCATTTCATCCGAGTTGTTGATATTCATGCAAGTGGTTCTCCTTTATCCAAAGGTCTCTTTAATTTTCCTGTAGGCTGTATCTATCTTACCCTTAGTGAGATAAGCCTCTACATCCTTACATTTGTCCTCTAGCCATCCCTGCTTAGCCATTTTGCACTTTCTGTCAATCTCATTTTTGAGACGTTTGTATTCGTTTTTGCCTGCTTCATTTACTGCATTTTTATATTTTCTCCTTTCATCAATTAAATTCAATATTTCTTCTGTTATCCAAGGGTTTCTACTAGCCCTCGTCTTTTTACGTATTTGATCCTCTGCTGCCTTCACTATTTCATCCCTCAAAGCTACCCATTCTTCTTCGACTGTATTTCTTTCCCCCATTCCTGTCAATTGTTCGCTTATCCTCTCCTTGAAACTCTGTACAACCTTTGGTTCTTTCAGTTTATCCAGGTCCCATCTCTTTAATTTCCCACATTTTTGAAGTTTCTTCAATTTTAATCCACAGTTCATAACCAATAGATTGTGGTGAGAGTACTCATCTGCCCCTGGAAATGTCTTACAATTTAAAACCTGGTTCCTAAATCTCTGTCTTACCATCATATAATCTATCTGATACCTTATAGTATCTCCAGGATTGTTCCATGTATACAACCTTCTTTTATGATTCTTGAACCGAGTGTTAGCTATGATTAAGTTATGCTCTGCGCAAAATCCTACCAGGCGACTTTCTCTTTAATTTCTTAGCCCCAATCCATGTTCACCTACTATGTTTCCTTCTCTCCCTTTTCCTACTCTCGCATTCCAGTCTCCCATGACTATTAAATTTTCGTCTCCCTTCACTACCTGAATAATTTCTTTTATCTCATCATACATTTCATCAATTTCTTCGTCATCTGCAGAGCTAGTTGGCATATAAACTTGTACTACTGTAGTAGGAGTGGGCTTCGTTTCTATCTTGGCCACAATAATGCGTTCACTATGCTGTTTGTAGTAGCTTACTCGTACTCCTATTTTTTTATTCATTATTAAACCTACTCCTGCATTACCCATATTTGATTTTGTATGTTGGGAAAGGTTGGGAAAGGAGTAAGACAGGGTTGTAGCCTCTCCCCGATGTTATTCAATCTGTATATTGAGCAAGCAGTAAAGGAAACAAAAGAAAAATTCGGAGTAGGTATTAAAATTCATGGAGAAGAAGTAAAAACTTTGAGGTTCGCCGAGACAGCAAAGGACTTGGAAGAGCAGTTGAACGGAATGGACAGTGTCTTGAAAGGAGGATATAAGATGAACATCAACAAAAGCAAAACGAGGATAATGGAATGTAGTCAAATTAAGTCGGGTGATGCTGAGGGAATTAGATTAGGAAATGAGACACTTAAAGTAGTAAAGGAGTTTTGCTATTTAGGGAGTAAAATAACCGATGATGGTCGAAGTAGAGAGGATATAAAATGTAGACTGGCAATGGCAAGGAAAGCGTTTCTCAAGAAGAGGAATTTGTTAACATCGAGTATAGATTTAAGTGTCAGGAAGTCGTTTCTCAAAGTATTTGTATGGAGTGTAGCCATGTATGGAAGTGAAACATGGACGATAACTAGTTTGGACAAGAAGAGAATAGAAGCTTTCGAAATGTGGTGCTACAGAAGAATGCTGAAGATAAGGTGGGTAGATCACGTAACTAATGAGGAGGTATTGAATAGGATTGGGGAGAAGAGAATTTTGTGGCACAACTTGACTAGAAGAAGGGATCGGTTGGTAGGACATGTTTTGAGGCATCAAGGGATCACAAATTTAGCATTGGAGGGCAGTGTGGAGGGTAAAAATCGTAGAGGGAGACCAAGAGATGAATACACTAAGCAGATTCAGAAGGATGTAGGTTGCAGTAGATACTGGGAGATGAAGAAGCTTGCACAGGATAGAGTAGCATGGAGAGCTGCATCAAACCAGTCTCAGGACTGAAGACCACAACAACAACATTTATAACCCTGTATTCACCTGACCAGAAGTCTTGTTCCTCCTGCCACCGAACTTCACTAATTCCCACTATATCTAATTTTAACCTATCCATTTCCCTTTTTAAATTTTCTAACCTACCTGCCCAATTAAGGGATCTGACATTCCACGCTCCGATACGTAGAACGCCAGTTTTCTTTCTCCTGATAACGACGTCCTCTTGAGTAGTCCCGCCCGGAGATTCGTATAGGGGACTATTTTACCTCCGGAATATTTTACCCAAGAAGACGCCATCATCATTTAATCATACAGTAAAGCTGCATGCCCTCTGGAAAAATTACGGTTGTAGTTTTCCCTTGCTTTCAGCCGTTCGTAGTACCACAACAGCAAGGCCATTTTTGTTAGTGTTACAAGGCCAGATCAGCCAATCATCCAGATTGTTGCCCCTGGAACTACTGAAAAGGCTGCTGCCCCTCTTCAGGAACCACACGTTTGTCTGGCCTCTCAACAGATACCCCTCCGGTGTGGTTGCACCTACGGTACGGCTATCTCTATCGTTGAGACACACAAGCCTCCCCACCAACGGCAAGGTCCATGGTTCTTGGGGGGGGGGGGGGAAGTTATACTAATCTGCGGAAAAAATTAATATTTGGGTCAGCATTTGTAAAACTCTATTTCCTCTCTCTCAAACACCACATTATGGGGAGAGAGGGAGAGTTTTAGCTTTAGCAAATCAAAATTCGTAAATAAGTATTTTAAACTTGTGCCTAACCATTTTCCACGCAAAATGAATACATGGACTTTCTTGAATTACGGCGCCAACTGCCAAGAATCAAAAGAAATGTTTAAGAAAAAATGTACGTAGTTTTTTTGTATAATGTGATACTGCAATAAAAAATGGAGGTTCCCACACGAAGGGGGCTGGTGTGGCGGGCTCATTTTAGCATCAGAAGATGTTCCCTCACGAAAATAATCAACTTTGGATTCTACACATTTTTTCGTGTGTAGCTTATTTGTCGAGTTATTCTGGTTCGTCAACTTAAAATTTACACCCGATATAGAGTGGTGCCGAAGAAAAAGTTCAAAGCTGCCCCTCGGGCGATAGAGTCACGGCAACGTTCGTCTGAGACTCTGAAGCGGTTATTGTCTTTGATTTCATCCATCACGGTGCAACTGTCCTGTCTGAAGTTCGTTGTGCTACTGTGAGTAAATTGGAGAAACGACTTCAGCTTAATAGTCGCAACAAAAATGCAAACGAAATTCTCCAGGACAACGCAAGACCCCCACGCATCTCTGGGCGCCTGAGAGTAGCTCACAAAACTTAACTTTGGACTGTTCCTCCTCATGCACACTACCGCCCGGATCTCGTACCTTCCGACTTCCATTTACACTACTGGTCATTAACATTGCTACACCAAGAAGAAATGCAGATAATAAACGGGAATTCATTGGACAAATATGTTATACTAGAATTGACATGTGATTACAGTTTCACGCCAGTTGGGTGCCTAGATCCTGAGAAATCAGTACCAAGAACAACACCTCTGGCCGTAATAACGGGCTTGATACATCTGGGCATTGAGTCAAACAGAGCTTGGATTGCTGCCCATGCAGCTTCAACACGATACCACAGTTCATCAAGAGTAGTGACTAGCGTATTGTGACGAGCCAATTGCTCTGCCACTATTGACCAGACGTTTTCAATTGGTGAGAGACCTGGAGAAAGTGCTGGCCAGGGGAGCAGTCGAACATTTTCTCTATCCAGAAAGATCCGTACAGGACCTGCAACATGCGGTCGTGCATTATCCTGCTGAAATGTAGGGTTTTACAAGGTCGAATGAAGGGTAGAGCCACGGGTCGTAACACATCTGATATGTAACGTCCACTGTTCAAAGTGCGTCAGTGCGAACAAGAGGTGACCGAGACGTGTAACCAATGGCACTCCATACCATCACGCCAGGTGATACGCCAGTATGGCGATGAGGAATAGACGCTTCCAATGTGCGTTTACCGCGATGCCGCCAAACACGGATGCGACCATCATAATTCTGTAAACAGAACCTGGATTCATCCGAAAAAATGACGTTTTGCCATTCGTGCACGCAGGTTCGTCGTTGACTACACCATCGCAAGCGCTCCTCTCTGCGATGCAGCATCAAGGGTAACTGCAGTCATGGTCTCCGTGCTGATAGTCCACGCTGCTGCAAACGTCGTTGAACTGTTCGTGCAGATGGTTGTTGTCTTGGTTCAAATGGTTCAAATGGTTCTGAGCACTATGGGACTTAACTTCTGAGGTCCTCACTCCCCTAGAACTTAGAACTACTTAAACCTTACTAACATAAGGACATCACTCACATCCATGCCCGAGGCTGGATTCGAACCTGCGACCGTAGCGGTCGCACGGTTCCATACTGTAGCGCCTAGAACCGCTCGGCCACCACGGCCGGCTGTTGTCTTGCAAACGTCCTCATCTGATCACTCAGGGATCGAGACGTGGTTGCACGATCCGTTACAGCGATGCGGATAAGAAGCCTGTCATCTCAACTGCTAGTGGTACGAGGAGGTTGGGATGCAGCACGGCGTTCCGTATTACCCTCCTGAAGCCCCCGATTCCATATTCTGCTAACAATCATTGAATATCGACCAATGCGAGGAGCAATGTCGCGATACGATAAACCGCAATCGCTATAGTCTACAATCTGACCTTAATCAAAGTCGGACACGTGATGGTACGCATTTCTACTCCTTACACGAGGCTTCACAACAACGTTTCACCAGGAAATGCTGGTCAACTGCTGTTTGTGTATGAGAAATCTGTTGGAAACTTTCCTCATGTCAGCGCCACCGGCGCCAACCTTGTGTGAATGCTTTGAAAATCTAATCCTGTCAGTTAAATTTCGCGTCTGTAGCACGTCATCTACGTCGTGTAGCAATTTTAATGGCCAGTAGTGTATTTGGGAGAATGAAAAATGTAATCCGCGGGAACCAGTTCGAGGATGATGGGGAGGTTATTGGAGCAGCAAGACATTGACACCGACATTGACCATTAGAATGGCACCATACGGGCACAGAGGCTCTGTCAGTGAAGTGGGCCTGCCTCTGTGGCCGAGCGGTTCTAGGCGCTTCAGTCCGGAACCGCGCTGCTGCTTCGGTCGCAGGTTCGAATCCTGCCTTGGGCATGGATGTGTGTCATGTCCTTAGGTTAGATAGGTTTAAGTAGATCTAAGTCTAAGGGACTGATGACCTGAGATGTTAAGTCCCACAGTTCTTAGAGCCATTTCAACCATTTCAGTGAAGTGGCGAAAGGCTGTCGCTTCGGAATCGTGAATAACGTCAGCCTGCTTTCCGAAAAAAAAAAAAAATCAAGTGCTGCATACTTATCGAAGGCCCCTAGTATCGTCTTTGCACCTTTAATGTCGACCGTGTGTATTACCTTCCATTAATCGGATATTCTGTGGTGTAGAGTGTTTCTACATGTACACCCCGCAAGGAGCGTTATGGTGTATCATTTACAGCCTGTCAGGGATGGTAAGCGGGTTGAACGGTTCTTGGTAAGCCTCCTTGTGAGCTGGAAGTGTGGGATGCACGTAGGAGAAAGCTATATAGGCTATCTCGTGTCTTTTCTATGAACGTACGCTATTTCAACAGTAAATTACGTCGTAATGCACCACGCTTGTCTTCCGAAGTCTGCCACTAGAGTTGTGTGAGTATCTTTCCAACTGTTTCTTGCGTATTAATGCACCTGTGACGAAACCGACTCCAGTTCATTTGATCTTCTATATTCATCAGCCGTAACTGCAAAGGCCATACATTTTGTGGATCTGACAGCTTCCGTTGGTTGTTCTACTGCTGTTTAGTCATACAGTTATGGATCTTCTTACCTATTTATGCGCCTTACGTTACATTTGCCGACTGCCAATCTTTGCGCCGAGAGTCGATCCTTGCAGTTCTTATGGCATTTCGCTACAAGTTTTTAGTGTTGCTACTCTTGGCAAATGGAACTTTGGACGTTATTCACTAGATCATTTATCATATACATTATTTCTCATGCCAAAATGCCTTTTTCACAACACACACTAATCGTACAGGAATGAATGAGATATCATTATATCGATTTTTTTAACCCGATTCTGACATTCCATACCGACTTTGCTCTGAAGCTTACTATTTGTGGATAATTTTAATATAAAACAGGCTTTCAAGATTCTGGCGTCAAAGGCTGAATCGGTGATCTCGGGGGAGCGTCTATGATTCGTAATGAAAAAGTCCTCAGTCTCGCGTTCGAACAGCGCCAGTACTTAAACTTGGATTATTTACCAGTATTGTTGGCCGAAGATTTTAGCGGCTGAAGAATTGCGGCATAAGGAGTCACTCACATTGTCCCAACGGCTTTCTTAAAGTGGGTGGGGGAACGGACACAGGTTCAGGGAACTTCCTTGCTCTTGAAGTGGAAAACTGCTCCTAAAGAAGGAAGAATCAGCAACAATCAACAGCATGAAGATGCAGAAGGCAATGGAAACCACCGCATTAAAGACACATGATGTGTTTCCACAGGACATGAGGTATGTAATTGAAAAAATTTCATGCTGAATTCTCAACTAGCAAAATATCGCGATGTAGTCCCCCATTCGGATCTCAGGTAGGGGACTGCCAAAGGGGAGATAATCATGAGAAAAAGACTGAATAACCAATGAAAGAATAACGTTCTACGAGTCGGCGCGTAGAATGTTACATGTTGAAATGTGGTAGGAACGATAGAAAGTCTGAAAGGGAAATTTCGAGGCTCAATCTAGATATAGTGGGAGTCACGGAGTGAAATGGAAAGAAGACAGGTATTTCTGGTCAGATTATTATAGGGTAACATCAACAGCAGCAGAAAATGGTAAAACGGGAGTAGAGTTCGTTACGAATACGAAGGTAGAGAAGAGAGTGTGTTACTGTGAGCAGTTCAGTGACAGGTTTGTTCTCGTCAGAATCAACAGCAAACCAACACCGATAAAGCTGGTTCAAGTATACATGCGAACGTCACAGGCTGAAGAGAAACATAAAGTATAAGTGGATATTGAACACGTATAATATCTAATAGTCAGGAGGGACTGGAATGCTGTTTTAGGGGAAGGAGGAAGAATGGGTTACTGGAGAGTATGGGCTTGAGAGAAGGATTGAGAGAGCAGAAAGACTAATTGAGTTCTGTAATAATCACAAGAGGAGAAGGTATACTTGGAAAAGGCCGGGTGATACGAGAAGATTTCAGTTAGATGACATCATGGTCAGACAAAATTTCCGAAATCAGATATTAGATTCCAAGACGTATTCAGGAGCACATATAGACTCAGATCACAACATAATAGTGATGAAGAGTTGGCTGAAGTTTAAGAGACTGGCCTGGAAGAATCAACACGCAAAGAAGTACTAAGGAATGAGGAGACACGCTTGAAGTTCTCTAAGGCTATAGACACAGTAATAAGGATTAGCTCAGTAGACAGTACAATTGAAGAGGAATGGACGTCTCTAAAAAGGGCTACCACAGAAGTTTGAAACGAAAACATGGGTACAAAAAAAGGTAACTGAGAAGGATCTATGGGTAACACAAGAAATACTTTAGTTAATCGATGAAAGGTGAACGTACAAAGATGTTCAGAGAAATTCAGGAATACAGGAATACAAGTGACTGAGGAATGAAATAAATTGAAGTGCAGGGAAGCTAAGATGAAGTGACTGCATGATAAATGTGAATAAACCGAAAAGGAAATGATTGTCGGTAGGACTGACTCAGCATATAGAAAAGTCATAATCTTTGGTGTCATTAAAAGCAAGGGTGGTAACATTAAGAGTGCAACTGGAGTTGCATTGTTAAATGCAGAGGAGGGAGCAGGTGTGTGGAAAGAGTACACTGAACGCATCTACGACGGGGAAAATTTGTCTGATGTGATAGAAGATAGAGTCCATTTAGAAGACATAGGGGATGCAGTATGAGAATCAGAATTTAAGAGAGTTTTGGAGGACTTAAGAGCAAATAAGGCAGAAAGGTTAGATAACATTCCATCATAATGTCTAAAATCATTTGGGGGAAGCTGCAACAAAACGACAATTTACGTTGGTGTGTGGAATATATGTCTGGCGATATACAATTTTACTTTCAGAAGAATATCACACACACAATTCCCAAGACGGCAATGGCTGACATGTGCGATAATTACTGCGCAGTCAGCTTAACAGCTCATGCATCCCAGTTGCTCACAAGAATAATGTACAGAAGAACAGCAAAGAGAATTGAGGTTGTGACAGATGACGATCAGTTTGGCTTTAGGATAGGTAAAGGTACCAGAGAGGCAATTCTGACGTAGCAGTTGATAATGGAAACAAAAAAATGGTTCAAATGGCTCTGAGCACTATGGGACTTAACTTCGGAGGTCATTAGTCCCCTAGAACTTAGAACTACTTAAAACTAACTAACCTAAGGACATCACACACATCCATGCCCGATGCAGGATTCTAACCTGTGACCGTAGCGGTCGCGCGGTTCCAGACTGTAGATATTGGAAACAAAACTAAAGAAAAATAAAGACACGTTCATAGGATTTGTCGACCTGGAGAAAACGTTCGACTATGTCAAACGTAGCTAGATGTTCGAAATTCTGAGAGAAATAGGGGTAAGCTACAGGGAGAGCCGGATAATACACAATATGTACAAGAGCCAAAAGGGAATAATAAGAATCGACGACCGAGAACGAAGTGCTCTGATCAAAAATGGTGTAAGACAAAGTGATTCAACTCTACACCGAAGATGCTACGAGGAAAATAAAAGAAAGGTTCAGGAGTGGAATTAAAATTCAAGGTGGAAGGATATCAGTGATATGATTCGCTGATGACATTGCCATCCTGAGTGAATGTGAAGAAGAATTTTGATCTCCTGAATAGAATCAGCATTGTAATGAGTAAAGAATATGGACTGGGAATAAATCGAAGAAAGACAAAAGTAATAAGAGGTAGCATAAATGAGAACAGAGCGAAACTTAACATAAGAATTGATGGTCAGGAAGTAGATGAAGTTAACTGATTCTACTACCTATGCAGCAAAATAACCAATGACGGAGAGAGCAAAGTGAACATCAAAAGCAGACTATCACTGGAAAAAGGCCATTCCTGGCCAAGAGTAGTCTGCTACTATCAACATTTGAGGAAGAAATTTATGAAAAATCTGTGTTTCGGGTAGTGAAAAATGGACTCTTGCAAAACCGGAAAAGAAGAGAATCAAAGCATTTGAGATGTGGTGCTAGAGCAGAATGTTGAAAATTATGTGGACTGATAATGTAAGAAATGAGGAGGTCTTGCATAAAGTCTGAGAGGGAAGGAACACACTGACAAGGAGAAGGGACAAGATGATAGGACAGCTGTTAAGACACCAGGGAATAACTTCCACTGTACTAGAGAGAGCTATCGAAGGTAAAGACAGTAGAGGAAGACAGAGATTGGAATACAGCCAGCAAATTATTGAGGACGTAGGTTGCAAGTACTGCTCTGAGATGAAGAGTTTGACACTGGAGAGGAATTCCTGGCGTTCCGCATCAAACCCGTCTGAAGACAGATGACACAAAAAAAAAAAAAAATCGAAATGACATCATGGACGCCCAGCTTCGTAGCTACATGATCTAACTTATCACGAATAAGGAATAAGGGACTCTCTTTTCGTATTATCTTATTACAAATAACATTAGTTTTCGTTTTAAAGTACTAAAAAATGTTCAAAATGTGTTTGAAATCTTATGGGACTTAACTGCTAAGGTCATCAGTCCCTAAGCTTACACACTACTTAACCTAAATTATCCTAAGGACAAACACACACACCCATGCCCGAGGGAGGACTCGAACCTCCGTCGGGACTAGCCGCACGATCCATGACTGTAGAGCCTTAGACCGCTCGGCCAATCCCACGCGGCTTTTAAAGTACTTGTTAACTGCATAATTGGTATACAGCAGTGTGATATACAATAACCGTGACCATTACGATAGTCCATTACGTCTAACTGTCATTCAGACTGACTTTTGTCAATGAATCTACTTTCCGAATCGAGAAACATATTGGTCACTGTCACCTTGAATTGCTCTTTACCTATTGTAACTGCGACCTAAAGTGCATACTGTAATTGAAAATATTTGTAGAGTTAAAGAAATGGCTCTGAGCACTATGCGACTTAACTTCTGAGGTCATCAGTCGCATAGAACTTTAAACTAATTGAGCCTAACTAACCGAAGGACATCACACACATCCATGACCGAGGCAGGATTCGAACCTGCGACCGTAGCGGTCGCTCGGCTCCAGACTGTAGCGCTTAGAACCGAATGGCCACTCCGGCCGGCGAGAGTTAAAGTTTCAGATTATATAGCGCTACTGACAGTCTGTGTGATCTCGGCAAATTCTATAAAGCAGAACAAACATTCCGAATTAAATACACAATTTGGACACATGGAAAAGTATATACAAGGCTGTATTATATATTAATGATTATTATTTCACGTCGTTCTGTTCATTTTTAAAGATAATTTCTCTTCAATCCTACAACTAATGCAAGGAGTATGTTTGAAGAAACGGTGCTTAATACAAGGCATAAAAGGTTCTTCCCGCGAACCATACGCGAGTGGAACAGGAAAGGGAGGTAATGACAGTGGCACGTAACGTGCCCTCCGCCACACACCGTTGGGTGGCTTGCGGAGTATAAATGTAGATGTAGATGTAGAAATCCAATATATCCTTCGTCTTTGCACACGTAAGTGCACGTCGCTGTTTGTGGAGACTGTCTTGTTCTGGTAGCTGACGTTCTGGTTTTCCTTTTCCTTTTCTTTGCCAAATTAATTCATGGAATTACATGTCACTATGGAGGCTATTTTTTGTATTTTAGTGAATACAGATATCCCGTACCTCAACCAATGGTTGCCTAGCTATTTCAATTTGTGACCGTCAACAGTTTTCTTCCGGTTTACTGTGGATGCTTCCAATTTCTTTGTGGATAAAAAGTCAGTATACATCATGTGAAATAGTTTGAACGGATTTCTCTTCTAGGATTCTTTCACAATGGTAGCCACTCATTTGGCGAATAAAAATGGGTTTCTTTCCCACACTTGTCTTATGTCAAGCCGAAGTCGGAATCGTTTGGTATGTACAAATGCATTGACAAAAGTAATTTATGGTCCGTGATTTCTGTTTCAACATCAGGTTCTTGTTATAGTTCTTTCAAAGTAAGTGCCATTTCTATCTTCCGACTATGTCTTGTGAAGCTGTTGCAATATAAAATTACATGCTTACAATGTTTCGAATGTTCCTTGACATGCTTCACTAGGAACGTTGAAAGGTCTTGTGGTCTTCTTTCTCCTTCCGTTTCATCCCACATGTACATAAAAACATTCATTTCATTAAATGAATGTATTCCGAAGTTGTACATACACAGATTCCTCTTGTACCACGCTACCGATGTGAATAGTCCTGGAAATGGGAGTGCCTTCTGCAGATCAAATGTCAGTACATACAAGTTATGTGAAATATTTGCTGCAACTGATTTCAAATTTTCCGTAGCCTGAGCAGCTTTCCTTAGGTGCACGTCTCTTTCCTCCATGTAGCTTCATTCTGTTCCACTGAGATGTTCGTGTTAATTACATGTCTTTTGATGGTGGCTTGAAATGGAGATTAAATTTTGTTGAAAAGACTTGCTAATTTCTCTTTTACTGGTGTCTTATGTTCTTCATCTCATTTTTGGATGTACATATTACACATTTTGCAATTAGACGATCTGGCCATACGTATTTTCTTTCAGGATTTTTGTTTCGTGTGTGATAGGGTGGAAATGATTTTATATGTTCCATATTACCCGTGTCATAAATTTTATCGGCTGTGGTCTTCTTGTCGGGGGAGTCAACTGCAGCCCAAACGTTCGGCTTTGATATATAATGGTACAGTCGTTCTTCGGATATCTGAAATGTGTTAAGAAATATTTTCTGCGTTTAATTTCAAATTTTCCCTAGCCTGAGCAGCTTCTCTTGGACGCTTTGATTATTCAGCATATAGGAAGTACTTAAATGACGTCGATTTCTGATTTCCAGAATCATTTTGCGGCCGTCTCCTTTGCACACAAAATGATGGCACTGTTTTCCAAAGACTCTTGCTGTGAATATTCACCTAGATTCCAGAAGAATCAAACAATTTCCTAGACTGGCCTTCGTTATTCTTACAGAGCACTTTAATCGACATGTGCAGATTCTGGTGGAAAAACTTTTCCTTTCTGCTTATATAATCTTGTACAGTATTTCAGAGAGTTTTCCTTTTGTTGGTCTTTCCGGTCTTCACACTTCGTGTACGTTTTCTTTCTCTCTCCTTTAAGAGTGAGTGACTATTCTCTACGATTCCCTCTCATAGCCTTATAACAAATAACACAATGACAATAGCTATTACGAAAGCAAAATTCGAGACAAACCAGTATATTATACAGCATTAGCGGTTATGAAACAGGTTACGCTTTTGTTAAACCAGTATACAAGTGGTACAAATGATAAAAAACTACGTTTCACAGTACGTTTTGAATTACATTAGCTTATCTCCATTTTCGTCTGAACAGTCGTCTCTGTCCACAGTAATGGTTATTCGGTGCAACAGAACTACAAAACGTTGAAACAGAGCATGCAGTGTCAACATGCTTCACTTGTAATTTGAAATAATAAACAGCTGTTTTAGTTGTCAAGTGAAGTGCAGTCATTTGGCACCACAATGCTCAATTAGGGACTTTATTTACTAGTCTCCGGAAAAGATCCCGTAATGGAGACTGTACTATGCCCCTGGTCTCCAAACAAAATTTTTATGGCCTTGCACCACTTGTACTTTGACCGCCTCAAATGATCATGATACTTGTAAATGGGAAAGGGAACCACCATAACGTAAGAATATGGGAAACACAGCAATCACATACCATACTTGAGCAGGAGATATACCCTCTTAAACTTCATGTGTTTTGAGCCACTTTCCCGAGGAAAGAGTAACAGTTTTTTTTTCGGAAAAAAAACTTAACAGTTACCACGTACCAGGATACGTTCGAAAGCTAACATTATCCGGAACTGCGGGAACTTTCAGAAAGTACGATATATAATAATGTTCCTCTATTTTCACTTCACTTCGTGTAACAGGGTTATGCTCTTTGCCATCTAGAAATTGAGTGGTTTCAAGTTGCATTGCGAGTGGAATGATTAAGTCACTCTTCCGTCTCTCACTAAAATGCTATCGTAAGGTCACTGGAGACCAAGAGCTTATCAAATCAAAACGTTTATAACACCGCAAGTATGCTGAATTTTTGGCGGTGGGCCGCCCATGGCAAAACGACGCTACCCTTGGAATAGCCCATTTTGTGTTACACGCATACCAAAGCAGTACTACTACTAAAACATATTTTGGTTTGTCGCCTGTATCCATCATTACCACTAGCGATTGTTATCAGTGCTACATGCTGGAGTTTCAGATGCACATCGATTCTCGGTGTTTCAGGTGGCCTGGGTGCGTGTCGATACGCAGACCATCCTGTCGATCCACCACAACGTGATCACGCAGAACCCGCGCATCTCGCTGTCGTACAACGACCACCGCTCCTGGTACCTGCACATTAAGAACGTGCACGAGACGGACCGCGGCTGGTACATGTGCCAAGTCAACACCGACCCGATGCGCAGCCGCCAGGGATACCTCCAGGTTGTCGGTAAGTGATCCTCCAAAGCACAGGCCTAAACAATTAAGATACGAGATGAAGTATACTCGGTATGTTGTAATATGTTTTCAGTCATCTCATTTGTTGCTTGGAACAAAGACAGTATGCACCACTCAAATTGCTTTGAAGAAAGCAAGATAATGACAAATCATTTGTTCCAATATTTGGAGCGGTCATCGCATTTTGATGGCGTTATACTAATTATCGGTGAGTTGTTCCTCGTCATTTTCTTACATTTTATGAAGTTCAATTTCCAGTCCTACAGTGTTGTTCGAACTGGGAAGACATATGCAAAGACTATATCACATCTACAACCGTACCTAGCAATTCAAGTTACGGTGTGTGAAGGCACGTACTTCCGGTACCACAATACTTTGCACCTTATCTGTCCTATTCATGAATGGCGTGTGAGAAGAATGAATTTCAGCCACGCTCCATACATGCTCTAAATTCTCGATTTTTCTCGTCGTGTCGTTTCACGAGATTTTTATGGAAGGAAGTAATACGTTGTTCGACTTTCTCCGGAAATTACTGTCTGGGAATTTCGGTAGTAATTAACGTGCTGAACAACGCCTCTTGAACCATCTGCCACGTGAGGTGGTTGAGCGTCTCCGTAACACTCTCGCAGTTATTATATGATTCCGTGACAAAACGTACCGGATGTTGTGACAGAGCGGTTCTAGGCGCTTCAGTCTGGAACCGCGCCACCGCTACGCTCGCAGGTTCCAATCCTGCCTCGGGCATGGATGTGTGTGACGTCCTTATGTTAGTTAGGTTTAAGTAGTTCTAAGTTTTAGGGGACTGATGACCTCAGATGTTAAGTCCCTTAGTGCTCAGAGCCATTTTAACCATTTTTGTAACGAAACGTCCCACTTTTCCCGTTTTCTTCGCTTAATCCTACTTGGCAAGAGTTCCAGACTGATTAACAGTACTCAAGAACTTTTAAAACAAATGTTTTGTAAGTCATATTTAATCGTTGAATTATATTTCCTTAGTATTATCCCAATGATACTCAGTTCATCATCTGCCTTTCCTACCGTTAGATTTCTTCCGTTCATTCCACTAGGGATCACTCCGTGTGGTCAATCCGAGGCATTTTACGGCAGTTACCAATAGCGTATTCGAAGAGTGGTGAACCTCTTCGCCTGTTTATGAGAAGCGCATTAGATTTAAGTACGTTCAGGGTCAACTGCCAACCCCTGACCTTTAAAAGTCTTTCTGTGATTCGCTACAGCCTTTGAGATTTTAAATCAGCCCACGGACAACAGCATCGCCCGCGGATCGAGTCACGAAATATCCAGCGTTACCCACTAGATCATTTACATAAGCTGTATTCCCCAATAACATTCGAATTTTCCTTTCATATCAATCCTATTTGATTCCTTGAGAACGACGTGTTGATCTATACCAGCAAGGAAGTCCTAAATCCAAGCACAAATATCGCACGATACTTAATAACTTGAATTTTGTATCGGATGCCTTCTGGAAATCGACGAACACAGCATCCTGCGCACCTTACACTATGGCGCCCTGGTCGTTAAGAACGAACTGAGCCAGCTGTGTTTCGCTAAGATCCCTGGCAATATAAACAGCGGGACGTCTTCATTCTCCAAAAATATTAAGTGTGACCATAAAACATGTTCCACAATTGAACACCAGGCTGACGGCAGTGATATAGGCCTATAATTATGCTAAATATGCACACCTATCTCACGACCCTCCCTCAAAACTTATGTAAAGGTATACAAGATAATGCGGCCACTTGTGAAGCCAGTTGCAAACGGTGCGTGAGTGGGAGCTAGTGGTTCTCTGGTGGAGGTGAAGAGAAATTGCAGAACATGAAGATAGCCAGTCGTGACAACTACGAACTATGGATGAAGAGCAACGGGCAGATTCGATATTTCTAGGTTTCCGGAAAACATTTGACACGGTGCCCCATTGCACTCTGCTGACGAAGGTACGAGCACATGGATTACGTACACAGATATGTGAGTGGCTCGAAGACTCTTAAGTAATAGAACCAGTATGTTGTCCTGGACGGCGAGTGTTCATCGGAGATAAGGCTATAGTCAGGAATACCACAGGAAAGTTTGATAGGACCGCTGTTGTTCTCTATATACCTGCATCTATATCTACATGGACAGTCTACAAGTCACATTTAAGTGCCTGGCAGAGGGTTCATCGAATCACCTTCACAATTCTCTATTATTCCAGTCCCGCTTCTGCATCCGCTTCGAGTGGTTCTAAGCGCTTCAGTCCGGGACAGCGCTGCTGCTACCGTCGCAGGTTCGAATCCTGCCTCGGGCATGGATGTGTGTGCTGTCCTTAGGTTAGTTAGGTTTAAGTAGTTCTAAGTCTAGGGGACTGATGACCTCAGATGTTAAGTCCTATAGTGCTTAGAGCCATTTGAACCATTTTATTATTCCAATCCCATATGGTGCGCGGAAAGAACGAACACCTACATCTTTCAGTACAAGCTCTGATTTCCCTTATTTTATAATGGTGATAGTTCCTCCCTATGTAGGTTGGTGTCAAAAAAATATTTTTGCATTCGGAGGAGAAAGTTAATGATAGGAATTTCGTGAGAAGATTCCGTCGCAACGAAAAACTCCTTTCTTTTAATGATGTCCAGCCCAAATCCTGTATCATTTCAGTGACACTCTCTCCCATATTTCGCGATAATACAAAACGTGCTGCCCTTCTTTGAACTTTTTCGATGTACTCCATCAGTTCTAGCTGTTAAGGATCCCACATCACGCAGCAGTATTCTAAAAGAGGACGGACAAGCTTAGTGTACGCAGTCTCCTTAGTGGATCTGTTATATTTCCTAAGTGTCCTGCCAATAAAACGCAGTCTTGTTAGCCTTATCCATAACATTTTCTAAGCGTTCCTTCCAATTTCAGTTGTTTATAATTGCAATTCATAGGCATTAATCTGAATTTATGGCCTTTACATTTGACTGATTTATCATGTAACCGAAGTTTTACGAATTCCTTTTAGCACTCATGTGGATGACCTCACACTTTTCGTTATTTAGATTCAACTGCATATTTTCTCACCATCCACATATATTTTCTAAAAATGATCTGGTGGGTAGGGTGGGCAGAAATCTGCTGCTGTTTGCTGATGATGTAGTGGTGTATGGTAAGCTGTCAAAATTGAGTGACTATTGGAAGATACAAGACGAGTTAGACAATAGTTCCAGTTGGTGTGATGAATGGCAGCTGGCCCTAAATGAGGAAAAAATGTAAGTTAATGCGGATGAGTAGGAAGAATGAACCTGTAATGTTCGGATACAGTAATACTAGTGTCATGCTTGACACAGTCTAATCGTTTAAATATCTGGGCATAACGTTGCAAAGCGATAAGAGGTGGAACGAGCATGTGACAACTGCGATAGGGAAGGCGAATGGGTCGACACAGTTTATTGGGAGAACTGTAGTAAATAGTGGTTCATCTGTAAAGTAGACCACATGTAGGACGTTGGTGGGGCCTATTCTTGAGTCTACTCGAGTGTTTGGGATCCTACCAGGAGGATTGAAGGAAGACATTGAAGCAATTCAGAAGCGGGCTGCTGCTGCTAGATTTGTTACCGATAGGTTTGAGAACGTAGGTTGTAAGTGCTACTCTGAGATGAAGAGGTTGGCACAGGAGAGGAATTCGTGGCGTGTCGCCTCAAACCAGTCAGAAAACCGATGACTCAAAAACAAAAAAAGTTTTAACAACACGTAGGTGTTTGGGTATGCTTCGGGAATTCAAATGGGAATCCCTAG
The DNA here is from genome assembly GCF_023864275.1 of Schistocerca cancellata. Classification (NCBI taxonomy): domain Eukaryota; kingdom Metazoa; phylum Arthropoda; class Insecta; order Orthoptera; family Acrididae; genus Schistocerca; species Schistocerca cancellata. The sequence continues at coordinate 1,007,972,292 of NC_064626.1, forward strand.
AGGGAAGGCGACGTTCTTTCCGAGAAACACTGTTGAGAAGATTTAGAGAACCAGCTGACTGCCGAACGATTCTATCGACGCCAACAAACATTGCGCGTAAGGCCCACGAAGATAAAATACGGGAAATTAGGGCTCATAAGGAGGGATATAAGCAGTCGCTTTTCTCTCGCTCTATTGGCGAGTGGCACAGGAAAGGTGATGATTAGTAGTGGTACAGGGTACCCTTCGCCACGCGGCGTACGGTGGATTGAGGAGTGTCTATGTAAATGTAGATGTTGAACATTCTCAGAGTAGGGTGGCGGAAGTCGACGAACACAGGCCGCGAGGGGCTGACGATGGTGTGCCATTGTCAGCGATTGTGTCAATACGGCTCGCTAGTGACCGTGCCCTCTGTGCGTCGTTCGCCCCCTGCTGTCTCCGGAGGCGGCCCTCTGTTCTCTTAACTGGCACCGGCATGTTCCAGTACTCATTCCAGCGTCGAACAGCTGCCAGGGACCGAGTTCCGAAGTTTTAGTTGGAGGGCCGCAGCTGTTGTTAGTAGCCCCGGAGGTTCGGTTCTGAGAAGACGTTAGCTCGACCCGCGGTCCACCCACGCTACAGCGGGACTTCCGGCTGTATGTCCAGTCGAAATGGTGGACGAACGTTAGCAGCCTCGCAGCAAAAGCCAACACACAACGGAAGCCAATTCGAAGTCCGTCTTTGGCGACATATCCACACTTATGCAGTTGTCCGCTTCTATATACGCCAAGGCAGATCTTGTCGCGGCTGACGTCGCGTACGCGTACTGCCAAGTGTCGTCGCAACATCACGAAACTTTGACTATTGGCCCCAGCGCCCGCCTCGTTGTTGCGGAGCCGCTTGAATAGCGTAAATGCTCGAGTCATCTGATGTCTACAAGTGGTAGGTTTCGGCACTGGGCCCCAGCTTGTGCTTTCACTGCCTCCCCTCTTAGAATAAATCGGCTTACCAAATTTCTGATTGCATAATGTCTGACTGAAACAGAGGCTCTGTTACCTATGCAGTTTACACTTTTCGATTCCCAGTCAAACCATACCTGGAGTAGAAATTCTAGAACAAATCCTAGGTTATGTGCTGTATGCCTATACCCTTAATTCCTCTGTTGGTATTTACGCTATTTACACCATTGAATATACATGGGCTGAAACACTGAGTTCCTGGTTCTTGTCCTCTGCTCTGCCTCACTCCAATTTTTCAAGGCTTAGCCTTTCCTTCACTGTTATCGTAGACCTGCAGGTCAAAGGAAGATGGAATCGATCTAGGGGATTCTACAACTGCGGTAGATATAAGAAATGCCTACTGCAGCCAAGTTGGCGAATGTACTAGACGCATTAGTTTCTACTGAGATGCACCAATGTTGATGTTCGGTATCACTCACATTACTTCATATGTACGAATACATGTTCCAATGATACACAGCTATTCTGGTTAACCAGTATCTGGTCCAGGGTGGCCAGAAGGGTTGTGTCTATGTTGTCGTTCACATGGGTTATGTTCCTTTGGGGCAAAATTTTGAAGCTAAAGTTCGGTAAGTACAATAGCAAATAGGTGGTGTTCTGCACTGGGGTACGAGAAAAGGTGGTGGAAAACCGGAAGGTGAGTCCAGAAATACCTCAAGTGGTGCAACTAATGAGCAACCTGTGCCCCTGTGCTATTGAGGCGTCTTTGGTGATAGCAGATATAGATGATGACTACAAGATCTAATACTGAAAAAGAGTCCATCCCTGTACAAGTTCATCAGTTTGGATATAAAATTAGCACCCTGACCTGTTATTACAGCTCTGATGTCCCAAATTTTAATAACCTGTGGTTAACCATTTCTGAGCTACCGTTTACACTTGCTAATTTGGCTTAGCAACCATGGATAAAAATTACAGAAAATGGTCAGTTATAGTCAACACTTGCCAATTCGCTGTCCATATCTATGCAAAGGGACTAACAGCATCCGTACCAATAATTTAGAATGGTCTGATGGCCTCAAGTAACCTTTGGAATGGAATCTGCTGACGATTCAATTCAACTCATTATGCAAATAGTATGAAATTTTTTACATCCTACACCACGTTCTGTTTCTGCATTCTCCACCAAAAATTCTCTGGAATGTAATGTTCTTTATCTTAACAGCTTCCATACCCAGCCAAGATAAAGTCATGAGCTCTTCTCAACACTTGTCAGCATTAGTATGTGCTGACTCCACCTTCTTTGTTTTTTCTAATACCCAGTTGTCAGCACTGAACTGCACTTGCATCGTGAATTGCTGACAGTCTGAGTCTACAGTCTGAGCCTTTCACCAGTCATCTGCAAATATTGCAATCCATTCAGCAGTGCATATCTTAGGACACAACCCATCTGAATTAGCATTAGTCTTCCCAGGATGATATATGACTTCAAAAATGTTAAGCCTACTGAGTCAAACGGCTGGGTGGGTGTTTGGATCCTTAAGGCCCAGAAACCATTTCAATGCAGGATGATCTTTATAACTTTGAAATGTCGACTATTTGAGTAACATTGGAAAAAACTGATTCCACAGATCAAATTGAGCATCTCTTTTCCAGCAGTCGAGTAATTTGTCTCTGCATCATTTAACTGTATAAAAGCATAAGCTAGCGGATCACCTCCTCTAACAATTCCCGGCGCCAGACCAACCACCACAGCATGATTACTCACATCACATGACAATATGAAATGTTTCTTATAATCCAGGAAAATGGAGAAAGGATCAATAACCATTAAATCCTTTACTTGCACTAAGGTTTCTTCACCTACTGGAGGTCGTCGAAACTTGACCTCCTTTTTTGCTAAATGTGTTATGGTTCTTGTTTTTTCTGCAAATTGTGGCACGAATTCCCTGCGATAATTAAATATCTCAAGACAAGACTGCAGCTCTTCCTTAATAATGAAAAATGTTCAAATGTGTGTGAAATCTTATGGGACTTAACTGCTAAGGTCATCAGTCCTTAAGCTTACACACTACTTAACCTAAATTATCCTAAGGACAAACACACACCCATGCCCGAGGGAGGACTCGAACCTTCGCCGGGATCTGCCGCACAGTCCATGCCTGCAGAGCCTTAGACCGCTCGGCTAATCCCGCGCGGCTCCTTAATAACAGGTGGCCTAAATTTCTGCAAGACGTGAACAAGCTGGGAGTCCATTAACACACTATTCTGGGCAGTAATATGGATCTAATGACGAACTCCTATTATATCATAATAACACTATACCAAAATTACTATTAGTCATGCTGCTTATAGTCGACTAAAGACGTCATCTAATCATACTGTGTGCTCCTGGATAGCCTTAGAAAAAAATGTAATATTTTTCTGGAGTATTATGCACTATTTTGGTTTCAAACCACCTAATACGCTGTTCAATAGGTGCTGGAAAGTTTCCACCACATTCTTTAATCTAAAAGGCGTTCAGTAGTACTGATAATGACCAGATGGGACCAGAAACGCCATCTTGGGTCATCCTCTGGTGCTACCTTTAATTGCCCTCTCTACGAATCAATGCATACAAAGTAACGACATTGCCCCAGATTATATAGAGAGTCCAAGATGCTATGGATTGAGTCCACTACTGTCGCTTCTTTTGATTTAAATATCCATAACTGCATCGGAATCTGTAAGTTTTACCTGTCTGTCCTCTTTCTTCGTACAGTTACTACTGACGATAACCAGGGGCTGTCACTCTAACTATAATCCCATCATGGACCTGCCGGTTAGTAAACTCCTCCATCCATGAGAGTAGATGCTATGGAATTAGTTCTGGCTTTTTATACACCAGAATTAATTCACTGTGAGTATCCAGTTCTGCATTAGTAGCGCAGCTGTCAATGGTCTGGCAGTCTTAAACAACTTTTTTTATCCCTTTTAATAATCCTCCCATCTTCTTCCTATTACATCGTTTTAAATGTGACACTTTCCGCTACAGTGTGGCTACGTTGACAGACTGTCCTGGCTACGAATGTTCTTGAATTCTGTAATTAATTCTTCCTCCTCCAGTATCTCCTAGTTAACAGAATTTTCTCATTTTGCGAAAACTGAGGGCGATTTGTTTAATTGTTAAAAACTATTTAAAAGACACTACCAAATAATTTTCTTTTATTTAAGACAACCGGTTTCAACAGACTATGCTGTCATCTTCATGTCTTAAAATCTATTGTAAAACATGTTCATTTTACGCTGACCTCAGGCACCAGATGTCAAATGGATAAAAACAGCACGTTATAAAAGGTTTATCATCGCTAAAATATTTAAAAAAATAAGGCTCTTTGTGCAACAGGTTATAATCATATACATATTGATCACAGATGCTTGTGGCGTCATACAAACATGGTACACAATACCACAACTGTTTACATATGCTGAACATGTTCTAAACAGTCAGATGTATACGTCCAGCATTTGTAAGCAGTTCACCTAATATGCTTGCGTTCCATGAGCACCTCCAGCTCCGTAGTTCGATGCAGCCAAGTATTGTGATCAATAAAAATGAAATCAGAGCCGAAATCGCCTCTAGAAAGACGGACGTGGGGATGAAGTAAGGTGTCACAGTAACGTTGGCTGGTGAGTGTAACGTGTTCCGACATTTGGACGTCAGATCTCCGATACAACATTATGTCTCCCCACCATCAAAACGATGATGTTCGACAATGTTCCAGACTTGGTTGTGTACCCACAAGTGACTAGGGATGTGGACACCGTGATGCAGACAGGAACACTGTCGAACATGATATTTTTGGTAGTCAGGGTGTTATGGTGTGGAACATGTTATTTTCAACGGTCAGCGTTATTGTGACACTGTACTCCTGCAATATGTGTGTCTTTTGAGGGGTACATTTGGCCCATAACTCATTTTTATGGATGACAATGTGCGATCGCATCGACGTGCGCAGACGAAGGCTCTGTTAGTACGGTGAACGGATTCGCCTGCCCGTTCCCACGATTTAAGTCCCATCGATCTCGTGTGGGATGCGGTGGGGAGACGTACTTCAGTACTTCCACAGGAACTAACGACCACACAGCAGTTGTCAAGCGCGCCGGTGGAAACATGAAACACCCTACTGCTTGCTCATCGTACAAGCATCATTATTAATCCACTAAAAGAAAGTCCAATTGAAAATGATACAAATAAGGTCTTTTGAAAAGTCATTAATCGGTTTTCTGTAAATGGGCTTGCTCTAAACTTTGAAAAAACACAGTACATCCAATTTTCTGCTGCAAAAAGTACAGTTCCTACAATAAGTATAACACACCAGCAGAAGTCAATAGACAGGGTAGAGCATACTAAGTAGATCTTAATTGGAAAATTCATATTTTGGATCTCCTAAAGCGACTAGGTTCAGCAACTTTTGCGAGCAGAATAATTGTCTATTTTGAGGATATAGAAACTAGTAAGCTAAGATACTTTGCATACTTTCACACTTTAATGTCATACGGAATAATATTTTTGGGTAACTCAACATTTATACTAAAAATAATCACCGCTCAAAAGAAAGTGGTTAGAATAATGTTTAGGGTTCATCGTCGCACATCTTGTAGGCATCTATTTAAAAGATTGGGTATTCTTACAACAACCTCGCAATACATCTACTCACAAATGAAATTAGTTCTCAACAACATGGACCAGTTGGAAAACAACAGCGATATTCATGATTATAATACCAGAAAAAAGGAAGACTTACACTATCATTTTTTCAACCTATTTTTGGCACAGAAACGGGTAAAATATGCTGCTATAAAAATTTTCGACAAATTACCAGATGAAATAAGGTGTCAGACAGCAGTAATAGCTTCAAAATAAATTGAAATCATATCTCCTTGACAACACCTTCTATACCATAGATTAATTCTTGAATTGGAACAAATAAATCTATAAATATAGTATATGTATTTTGTGCCATTCTAGGTAATGGGGTAAGTAATAGAAATATTAATCTTTAACTATGTACCGTTTTATATATATATATATATATATATTAAAAAATTTTGTTTCACATGTGCATTTCTTGTCCACTTGACACGTTCCACATCATAACGGCTACCGTACCGTGCGATTGGTCAATGGAACACTCAACCAACCAACTAACTGACTAACTAGTACAACAGTGTAGTTTCGGGCGAAGCCATGACTGCTTTAAGAGCTAGAACTACCCAAAAGGAACTGTTAACTACCCGTCGTCGCCAACATATATGGGCTACTATGACTTGTACGTTTGACAAAACACTATCAAGTGACGCCGAGATGTCTGAGCGAACAGGAGAATTGTTCCCAGCACACGGTACACCTACTGAAACAGCTTTAAATTTTTGTGCCCAAAACATTGAGTTATTCAGTAACAGAAACATTCTACTTTCACGCGAGCGTTGTACAAATAGTCCTAACCTATACTAGTGTGCAATTTAGAGCCATGCAAATAGTTGAATACGACTATTCCCGGCGTGGAAACTGTTCCCTGTCGATGTCTTACGCCGTCGCTTGTCTGATTTCCCGACCAACGTGTCACCAGTGTCAGTGACGATTCCTTCATTCCTTCGAGGAACAGCTCACTGCTCCTCATCAGGTGATCTCTAATCGAGCTCCTCGTTAAACAGTGCACGACGGATTCTGTCCCGCTTTGCGCAGTGATATGAAACAGCGCATTACTTATTCCACTGATTTCTTACGTGTAACGTAGTCCCTGTTATACTGGAGATCTCTGTTGTAGAATTGCTCACCGTATCGCGACGCCTAGCCTTTAGGCTGCTCCGTACGAACTAAGTTGTTTGAGGGAAGGCCTGCCTGCAGTTGAGTTGGGACCACACGACTCGCTGTGACAACACGAGAGTGTTCAATAATGAGTCGGGAAAAGAAAGCAATTCTGTTTCCATGCTTGTCGCTGTATTTATATAATCACTTCTTTTACCTACTTTCTGAATGAGAACAAATCTTCCTACAAGCTTGTATCCTGAGACGGAGTAATTGTATGTTGCCGTCAAGGATAAACAAAGTTAACAAAAATAACCTTGGAAGGGTGAGCGAATGACAGACGAACGACATATAAGTCATTTAATTTGTTTGCTTTCCTATTGTACAACGGTTATTTAAATTTCGAGTAATCGTTTTCCGTGACGTTAACTCCACAAGGGCAGTTCAGTTGAGAGCGAAATTACATTGAAGCTCCCAGCTGATCGAAGCCGTCGAACGTAGTTGACGACGCAATCTTCACTTCTATTTGAAACGGTTCTTCATTAATTGAATCTTATAATAATGTTTTTGGGACCAGAAATTTAGCTTTGGCTGCACTAAAGGAGTACCACTAAGAATACACCATATTTAAATACACAGACACGACTATTTTGGTCACATCTCATATTAGGGTAGCCTGTACGTCAACTGCTACTCTAAAGCTTAGAAATAATTGCTTCATATGAATCTCGAATACAACAGACTTGTCGTTAAAATGACGGTTCTCACAAACGAGTGAGAAACCGGCGATTTAACTACTTACGAGAAGCATACAGCAGCAATGCACCTTGAGTACTTCTTAGAAGTGTAGTATAGCAAGACCTGGAGATATACATATGCATTTATATCTGAACTGTTCCGATGATGTATGGAAACATTATTGGAGATGCAGGACATAGGATTATTTTAGAAGTGAGTGTAATACGTTCTTCGTCCACTTGAGAAACGGACGGAAGCTCTCTTACAATGGTGGAGAGTACACTTTTCTATGATGTACACAGTGGCATACGGAGTATATTTGTATATGTAGAAATTAACTTTGTTTCTGCGGTTGTGATATGTACAACCGTGATTCTACATTTTAGTTGGAATTAGATGAAAAAAAAGAAAAAAAAGGTTCTCGACTCGACTTGATGCAATGCTCGTTTTGGATGTCAGATCATGGAATGGGCCACAAATATTTTCACATGTATTTTATGAAAACGAACTTCTCTAGAAATTTCATTTCTATCATTAATGTAAGTATTTGCTGATACTGCAGACAAATGGTTTTTGATTGGTATTCAAACTGCACTTTTAATGTACGTTCCGCTTAGAACCGAAGTAGTATAAAATGGATAGGATCATGTATTCTTCTGATAACAATAGCATTCTCCGGCCTCGCGTAACACGCGACTGCGGTAATACTGCTCCGCCACGAGCCTTTCTTTTGCTGTTGCCATTATTCTCGACTCTCTCCCCCTGATGGTGGGGCTCAAAGCTTTATTTACGAAACAAAAGGAAACCGGAGATTGAGTTACCATCATTAGGAAAGCCTTTGCTTGTTAAAACTTAAGATGTGAAAGTATCCCGTTGCGAGTCGTGACTCGATAATGGGACTAGATAAAACTTAGAGTGGCGTTCCTATAGCCTGTCATCTGCGCTCAACTTTGGTTTAGCTCGAATAAACTGCAGACTCAGTTTATGTTTGTATTGCTTTTTCAGTAATATTGAGACAATTTCTGTCTGCGAAATACTGAGCACAGCTCATGTTGTGGTATGAAGGAACTGCAACTTCGTCGAAACGGGAGTATACTGCCAAAAAATTATTACTGACGTTACTTGGAGAAACTCTCTCCGTGATCCACTATGACACTTATTTCATATTATATCTTTGAGGGCTGTTCAATAAAGAAAGATCATAACTTTTATGGTGATTATTTCTCGCGTTTATGATATTCTGTTAGTTTAATGTGCAGCAAACACACCGTAGTAGTTTCATTGTTGGGGCTCCTGGTTCCCGCCTGTGAGAGGCGGGCAAGGTAAGACAGTATCGCCTACCGCTGCAATGGAGGTAAAACTCAGGGAACAATATGCGGCTTTGTAATTCTGCATACGTCTCAACAAATCGTGAACTGAGTCCTACACAGTGTTACAGGAGGCCTACGGAGAGTCTATTCTTCCCTACAGCACAGCTCGATGGTGGTTTAAAATGTTTAAAGAAGAGAGACAATCAAAGAGAGGTGGACCCGGTGCTCCAGTTACGGCTCCAACGTAAGAAAACATCAACACTGCTACTGTCATTGTGAGAGAGGACCGACGAATTACCTTCAGATCTCTTTCTCAAATACTGAACATTTCATTGGGTGCCTCCCACACGTTGCTGAAAGAAAAATTACACAAGAAACGTGTTTGTGGGCGATGGGTTCCAAGACTTGTTTCCCGAACAAAATTACATTCACGTGCAGGTCTGCATGCCGTTAACGTAGATGTTAGAGGAAGATCCGGAGTATCTTTCAAATGTAATCACTGCTGATGAAACTTGGTTACATCGTTTTGATCCTGAGAGCAAACAGCAAGGTTCAATGCAGAAATTTCCATCACCAACCACTAAAAAAGCAAAAGTGGTTGCTTCTGCTGGGAAAGTTACGGTCATCTCATTCTTTGATATTCATGGAATTGTTTATCAGCATGTTGTACCTGCACACACACCAGTAACTGGACAATACTGCAGGGATGTCCTGAAAACATCGCAAGTCCACATCTGCCGCAAAAGACCACATTACCGTGTAGCAGGCTGGATGCTGCACCACGATAATGCGCGGCCGCATATTGCCAGTGTTGTTGCTGATTATCTTGCAAAAATCAACGTGAAGTGCATCTCTCACCCTCCCCATAGTCTGGATTTAGCCCCATATGATTTTTTGCTGTTCCCTAACGTGATGAAACGCATTCGTGGGAGGCATTATCAATCATCAGCAGCAGTGGTGAAGGCTGCGGAGGCGAATTTGAATGACCTTTCCAGCATGTATTTTAAGACTGACAGAAACGCTGGGACAAGTGCATTGCATTCATGGGAGACTACTTTTAGAAGGACCATCAAAATAAAGAGGATGAGTAAAGGTATATTGTCAAAAAAAATTGTGATCAATCTTTATTGAACAGCCCTCGTATTTCGTGCTCATCATCACTGGAACGCAAGCGTTGTTACATCTGATCTTTCTCCGAAAGCATCTTTGATTTAACATCCGAGCTGCAGATTGTTGCAGCAGGGTACTAACTATACAGGAGTTGTTCTCTGAGATGTGATTAAAGTACAAATTTTCTATAGAACTTCGTAACATATTATTTGTTGATGCTGGTACACAACACCCGCGTCAGACTCTCCTCTCTGTGGTAGGAAGGGCGGGGCCAAAGAGGGATTGAACCTCATTCGTGTTGTGAACTTTCTGTTTATCTTAACTAAACACACTAAGTTCAAGTTGTTAAAAATCTGTAGGGAAAAAACCGCCAATCGTATTCGCTGCTGAGAAACGGAATAGTTTACAATCATAAAATTGTACCAGATTCATTAATAGCAAACAGAAATAACCAGACAAAACTGAAGCTAAATATTGCGTTCTAAATGATACAGATAGTGAGGATCTTCATGAATTTAACAGATCTTAAATCTCCTGGAGTTTCACCAGTTCAAAAACCAACAGTGTAAACAAGGAATAGAGTTTAATAACCATTCAGTTGGCCGAACCATACTCGCATAACCACATTTAAGTCTTTGAATCTAGTAATTACTCAGTTGGTATATTAACCGGTTACCAGTTCAAAAAGTTACATAAGCTTGAAACAAAAGAAAAATTGAAAGGAGAGCTGCAGTAGGAACAGAATGTTAAGACACAAATAAATACATCGACGTGCTATACAACCCCGTCATTGGCAAGACGTAGTGGACTCTGAAAGATTAAATGGTGCAGGACCAACCGCAACCGGCTGGCCGTTCCGCCGGGCATGGACTTGAATATCCTTTCGGAAGCAGCGGCTGCTCTGTCAAGCACGCAGATTTCTCGGAAGTACCACCAAGGGAAACACAAACGATAACATAATTAAGAGAGAAAATAGAATTTAGTACAGGAATTGGGCTAGGTCTCTTCTATACGCCGAACGCCGCAGCACGAGTGTCAGAATTAGAGCAACAAGGAAAAAAAGTAAATAATTTTTCAATAAGTTAACGGAGTCAAACCAATGAAACTTCTAAGGCGGCCGAAATCGAAATACAGTTACCATGCAGGACGTTCGACAGCCAATCACAAATTGTACCCAACTCGCACCACGTGGGCGAGGTGTGAGTAAATACACGACACGCGGAGCAAAAGCACTAAACCGAAGCTAGCGCCTTCGGTTGGCTAAAGAACCTCTGAGTAACAGCAGACGCAAATAAACAAATAAAAGAACACAATAAGACTTTGTCGTATAAACACCCAATGAGACAACAGATGAAATTGCTCGCTCCAGAAATAGTACATGCAGGGCGTGGCACATGAAATGAACCTTCTTGATATATAAATGCGCGCCGCTACAAATCCGACACCTTACAGCAAATATCACTCAGATTGGAGCATTAAATAAAGACACCAACTGCGTAGTTTTATAGGAGTGCACACACAACTTTCCTGCGGAGACTCAGAAGAGGGATCAACAACCTGAAATGTCATATGGAACAGGACGCGAACCTAGAACAAACAACCAGAAAACTACCGAACTAAACAGTCACAGTACCGGTATAGGAAATATCACTTATGGCTATGGCATCTGACGATGCTGGACTCACTCACGTCCGTTGAATCAAATTGCAAGTTCACCAGACATATCCGTACAACGATCTTGGAAGGACACGGTGAAGCCGACACAGACCTTCAACACCCGTTCCGGTCGGTTACTGAAGCCTCCTTTGGTACGCGCCCCTTACTCCCAAAGGTTTGCAGCCGGCCTCAACCTAGGTAATAATGTTTCGAATCCCAGGAACCCGCCAGAGTGTCTCTTCCTGGTATTCCTACTACGCTCAGAGCCGGCGACTATTAACTGCCGAACTTGTACCAGCTATCAACTGACGGCACATTACTCGCCTCGCCGCCAGTTTCCACCTTGACTGCTTCACCCTGAGGGAACTGTTTCAGATTCCCCGTCTCACTGTTACTGCCCTCGTCTCCAATCTCCGGGCGAACCACGCTCTCCTAATACGCAGACGTTCCGTTAGAGACCGTGACGTGACCTATGTATCACGCAACGGTTCAGATTCAATTTATGCATATAAGTTTTTCTAATATTGAAATTTCACAATTATTTGTAAGATAGTACGATAAATTTCGTAAATAATTTATCACGCGTCCTTAATTTACCAAAACCTATACACACATTAAGGCGAAACCAGATTTATCCATTTCTCTGACTTACGACGATCTGCGTCTAAACCCACATGCATCTTTGAAGTACGTAAAACGTCATACACTGTGTGACTCGGGAGTGTCCGGTAACAGCACCACTGTATTTAGCACGCCAGCTCGCCATTCCGAACCAATATCCAATTTGAAAACCTGGTTACCGTTCCCTAATAGCGATATCCAACTTTCAGTCCATTTGCTTGTACGAAATAGTTTATAGAAATAACTACTAAAACAGCCACGTGACTTATTTAACTAACCAAAATGATTTTACTTCTCCGAGTAGTGGTATGGTGCGTTTTTTTTAATCAATCATACAGTCCGAACCGAAGTAAGCCTTTTCCTACTTATCTTATAACTTTAAGATAGAAAATATTGTATCGTCTCTGATAGGAGTCAGCTACATGAATAAAACTCAGTAGGGCCACCTAACCAACTGAAATAGCAAAGACAGCAGAAAAGTGCAAAGGCATTATTGACACAGAACCAGGCTGATTCCAGAATTTAGAACAGTCCGTAGTCGCTAAGTTACACATCACTTCATCACTTTTTATTACTGGTTCTGATCTACATCATCGTTAACAGATATATCTGACTACCTGAGTCAGGATATAAAACATAAAAAACTTCTAACCCTCATAAGCAGCGACCAAACATGTAAAAACACGATAAAAATATATATTTCAAATTAAAAATAATAGTAAAAATTAGTATGATACGCGTCTATTGGGTATCTCTATCACAGTTTTATTATGTTTTCACGTATTTTTATTCTGACTACCATAGCTACAAGATTTTTTTGTGTTTTATGTACCAGTTTAGGAATGCATCTGATGATGATCATCTAAATCGAAGCTGGTCACAAAATAAAAGTTAAGGTTTGGTGACCAAAGACATTTAAACTCTTGAATCAGCCGAGTTCCGCTACAGTACCGCCTCTACACTTTTCTGCAATTTTTTACGTTTTCATTTTATCAGATACTTCTGTCAAGTTTTATCCGGGTAGCTGACATGTGTCTGAGATCGTAAAGTATTTGATATCTGAAAACAATAGAGGAACAATAGGTCTGTATAACAGAGCGAACGCAAAAGGATGAAGAGACAATACCATTTCACTAGCTGCAGAAATAAAATAATTTTGTCGAGTTAAATAACTGACGACGTGGATGTTTTAGTTGTTATTTTTTATTATTCTGTGAGGCAGCACGTAAATTTTGCTGTGAAGTCTAACTAGCTACTCATGTGACCGATACAATCAGGTATCAGGACAGTTCACGTGAACCGAAACCGTCCATTTTAAAAATTTAAAGCAATGCAATTAGAAAGATAACGAAGAATGTGTTTCCCAACAAGTGACTACGGATCTTCTCCAAGGACGTTATATTATTTTTTGCAATACGTGGTTCATGTTCACGGTAATAATTCGGCGTTAAGTCATGGCACATAAGACACAGCGAAAAAAATTTACAAAATGGTCCTACGACGTTACGTTCTGATATCATCAGGAGTTGACCACGATTGCTAAAACAGTGACAACGAGTGACCCTCCTAAGCAGCAAATGACTCTAAATATGGCCGTTTGTGACGGCTGAAATCGGTAGTCTAAAAACAAAATACAGACTGTGTAAGAAAATATAAAATATACATTCTAACCTCTAAGACACCAGAGAATCAACCCAAGCTCTAACTGCAACCTCCACTTTCCAGTACAGTTAGAAATACCGTTTGTCACAATGTATCCGCCAGCACGCAATGTGTAATCTACAACTGACGCATATTACAAAGACCTCCACACAAGAATGTAACATTTTTCCATGGAAACAGTTTTTTGGTTTTCGTGTACACAAAGTAATGGACGAGTTAGCAAATACATTGACTTAAACTGGTTGTAACACAAATAATGTTCAATATTAGTCTATGGCCGACATGCAATTAAATTCGAACCTCCCAGCCAAATACTAACTACAGAGCCTCCTAAACTGCCACAGCTAGTGAATGAAACCGTATTAGGTCAAGTTCTGCCATAGAACTACCATTTACCGTAGATCCACTGCAGTGTTTGTTTCTTGTTATATGGCCAGTAAGGAGATTCACTCAACGAATATAAAACTGTACCCCCTCAACGCCCAATCTGTGAATGAGGTTACGGAAGCTCATAAACTAAATTATACGAATAACAAATATTTAAAATCTGATTACAAATACCTGACACTATTGTCTGCACAGCCATCAACGAATTCAAAGTAAAGAAACCAGTTGATATGAAGCTTTTGTATCCTTAATCGTGTGTAAGGTACACTGGATTACTTGTTTCCACAGGACTAAGATGCCGTCTTCAGATTCACTATGTGCAGGGTATGAAATCATGTTACGCAGTAAGCGGCACGTTTGTTTTCGTACCAGTATCGGAATCATAATAAAATGGTACGAAAAGAAAAACGCGGTTTATCGCATAGCATGGTTTTACAACCTGTAGGCGCTTCAGTCCGAAACCACGCTGCCGCTACGGTCTCAAGTTAGAATCCTGCCTCGAGCATGGATGCGTGTGATGTCCTTTTTGAACCATAACCTGTACACAGTCTATATGAAGATGGGAGCCTAGACGTATCGAAACTAGTAGTCCAGTGTACCTACAAGCGATCAAGGTTCAAATGGTTCAAATGGCTCTGAGCACTATGGGACTCAACTGCTGAGGTCATTAGTCCCCTAGAACTTAGAACTAGTTAAACCTAACTAACGCAAGGACATCACACACATCCATGCCCGAGGCAGGATTCGAACCTGCGACCGTAGCGGTCTCGCGGTTCCAGACTGCAGCGCCAGAACCGCGCGGCCACTTCGGCCGGCAAGCGATCAAGGCAAAACAAAAACTTCTAATCTGAAATTTAGTTTACATTAAAAAGCGACTGATAACAGTTTTATCCATTTTGTTAACTTAATATAGAGACATGCGTTCTAGAATATTCATAATGTAAAAGCTTCAATAGTCGTAATTAAGGTAACTGATCATGGATTTTATATCTTATACTCGTACCAACATGCGCTCCTCGGTCGCTGTTGTTTACTATTTGTAACAATATCTTATACTTTGTTCCACTACACTACGACACAAGTGTTCATACTATGTTCGAATCTACTTGAGTCTTCTACGTTCAACACTACGTGCAGTTTGTTGACAAGTCTATCTCGTGCTTGCAAAAGCGTATGACACGCTGCCATTTTAGTAACGGTAATGAGCGAGAACGTTTAATGCATCTAAAAATATTCTTATTGTCTCAATTCACTTCCAAGATAAGGTCTCCTTTTTTTCGAACAGGAAGTAAGAATATCTCAGATGACGTCCTTTCTTTACACCGACGCCTTGTCATTTTTTGAATAACGTTTACACCCACAAGTCGACAACCGCTACAGATAGAAATGTCACAATAATAAAACGAAACAGAGTCCGGAGAGGAAGTTGCTGACGTAACCAGACGAAGACGAGAAGAAACTAAAATACTGTTCGGCGCCGAAGCAAGATAACAGAGGTATTGTCTGCGACTGCAACGTGGCGCGGCGCGACGCGGCCGCTGCCGTATGCTGGCAACCGGAGGCGATTCCGCGGCGTCGCCTGACTACGGCAGCTGGCGCTGCCACCATTGTTCTTGCGGCGGTGTCCCCTATCTCGTGTTTCAACACGCTTCCGACAGAATGACAGCTTAACTTGAAATCTACGATAAGGCCGTTTGTCTCTTCGGCAGGCGGTTACCAATATTCCTGCCCTCATTCTCTGTGTCCTGCCTTCCGTCTCCGCTCTTCCTCTCTAACTTTTTTTTCTTTTTTTTTGCGTTCCCTTTTTTTCGTTTCCACTGCCGCGTGGGCCCGGCCGTCATTACAATCACGTTCGCGCACCCGGGCGTATCTTTCGCAGTCAAATTACGCTCAGAGCTGGCACCGCGGTCGCTCGTTTTCTCACCTAGCAACGCGCGCCAATAAATCGCGCGCCTCCCGACGGATGGCGGGCGCCGGTGTCCTATCGGCAGGCGCGTCTGCTTCCAGTCCGCCTCCAGTTGCCGCTCCCGCTCCAGCTGGAGGCGCTACTGTCCTGGCGATTTATCTGGATCACAACGGTCTCCGGGCAGAGCGCGTCGGCCGGCCGGCCGCCTGCAGCTGAATTATGGTTAATTAAACCCGCTTCACAATAAATTACTGTAACCTCGCCGCCGCCCGCGCCACGGCGCAGTGGTCTGCGTTCGCGCCCACCCACGCACTCACACACGCCCACGCACGCGCTCTGGCAGACAAACGAACGCGGCCGACGGCCAGCTGTGTTGGTCAGCGCGACGCGGCACTCCGACAAATGGCAAATATTGATGTCTGACCATAGTTCATCCCGTGAGCTGCGAAGACCGTGAGGCAGTCACAGTATGGACGCTGCTATCTGCTCCATAAATAAGGCATCCTGAAAAAAACGATTTCCCTTTCTCTCTTCGTCCCGCCAGTTTCCGTTTGCATCTCACTCTCCCTTTTGTCTCCGCCGCAACACCCTCTGTGTGTTGGAGCAGACGTTGCGTTATTGAGTGTATGTCGTGCTGAAAAAAACGTATACACAAGCTGCAAACAAATATGTATGCATGACAAATGGTTCAAATGGCTCTGAGCACTATGGGACTTAACATCTATGGTCATCAGTCCCCTAGAACTTAGAACTACTTAAACCTAACTAACCTAAGGACATCACACAACACCCAGCCATCACGAGGCAGAGAAAATCCCTGACACCACCGGGAAACGAACCCGGGAACCCGAGCGTGGGAAGCGAGAAGGCTACCGCACGACCACGAGATGCGGGCTGTATGCATGACAGAAGGCACTGAAAAGCACGCGATGTTAGTATTACGCGTCGTTTCAATAAATTATGTCGGGTGACTCACGCACGTCTACGCATGTTGACATTGAAATTAAAACGTGAAGGCGGTATGAGCAACATTGCCAACAATGAGAAGGTCACTTCATTGACAAGTGAGGTGATATGTTTTTCATCATTGTGGGAGTGTATGATAACAAAATCAGAACAAATGAATTAAACATAACACAGTAAAGTGTGCACAATCAGTCGCATCATTATCTTAATACCAATGTGTATTGACAACGTAGGCATAGATTCTCGCATGCTAACGATCCCAAAGGTGCCAAATGCCATACTGCGATAGATTGTACCAAGTGTCTTGCACCCTTTGTTGCAATCTGAAAATGGCTTTTGCACGTCTAGGAGACTGAGTACGTTCGCGCTTCGCCAGGTCCCATACGTATTCAACTGGCCCGAGATTGATGACCCTGCTGGCCAGTGCCACTGTTGTACACAAAGAAGAGGACGTTGCATCGCAGAAGCAGTTTGTGGACGTGTGTTGTCCTGCTGGAAAAGCACATCTACATCTACATCTACATTTATACTCCGCAAGCCACCCAACGGCGTGTGGCAGAGGGCACTTTACGTGCCACTGTCATTAGCTCACTTTCCTGTTCCAGTCGCTTACGGTCCGCGGGAAGAACGACTGCCGGAAAGCCTCCGGGCTCGCTCGAATCTCTCTGATTTTACATTCGTGATCTCCTCTGGAGGTATAAGTTGGGGGAAGCAATATATTCGATATCGCATCCAGAAACGCACCCTCTCGAAACCTGGACAGCAAGCTACACCGCGATGCACAGTGCCTCTCTTGCAGAGTGTGTCCCTTGAGTTTGCTAAACATCTCCTAAACGCTATCACGCTTACCAAATAACCCTGTGACGAAACGCGTCGCTCTTCTTTGGATCTTCTCTATCTCCTCTGTCAACCCGACCTGGTACGGATCCCACACTGCTGAGAAATACTCAAGTATAGATCGAACGAGTGTTTTTTAAGCCACCTGCTTTGTTGATGGACTACATTCTCTAAGGACTTTCCCAATGAATCTCAACCTGGCACCCGCCTTACCAACAATTAATTTTATACGATCATTCAACTTCATTTCGTTCCGTACGCACATTCCCAGAAATTTTACAGAAGTAACTGCTACCAGTGTTTGTTACACTATCATATAATCATACAATAAAGGATCCTTCTTTCTATGTATTCGCAATACATTACATTTGTCTATGTTGAGGGTCAGTTGCCACTCCCTGCACCAACTGCCTATCCGCTGCAGATCTTCCTGCATTACGATGCAATTTTCTAATGCTGCAACTTCTCTCTATACTACAGCATCATCCGTGAAAAGCCGCATGGAACTTCCGACACTATGTACTAGGTCATTTACATATATTGTGAAAATCAATGGTCCCATAACACTCCCCTGTGGCATGCCAGAAGTTACTTTAACGTGTGTAGACGTATCTCCATTGAGAACCACATGCTGTGTTCTGTTTCCTAAAAACTCTTCAATCCAGCCATACAGCTGGTCTGACATTCCGTAGGCTCTCACTTTGTTTATCAGGCGACAGTGCGGAACTGTATCGAACGCCTTCCGGAAGTCGAGGAAAATGGCATCTACCTGGGAGCCTGTATCTACTATTTTCAGGGTCTCATGAACAAATGAAGCGAGTTGGGTCTCACACGATCGCTGTTTCGTGAATCCATGTTGATTCCTACAGAGTAGATTCTGCGTTTCCAGAAATGACATGATACGCGAGCAAAAAACATGTTATAAAATTCTACAACAGATCGATGTCAGAGATATAGGTCTATAGTTTTGCGCATCTGATCGACGACCATTCTTGAAAACTGTAACAACCTGAGCTCTTTTCCAATCACTTGGAACCTTCCGTTCCTCTAGAGGCTTGCGGTACACGGCTTTTAGAAGGAGGGCAAGTTCTTTCGCGTACTCGTGTACTCACCATCTTGTCGAAGAAATAGCTAAGGCATTGAATAACAGCCAGGGCAACGTAGCGAGCATTGGTAGCTTTACCTTGAAGAAACACTAAATGTGACCCCTAGTTGTAACTGATGGCTCCGCACATTATGTAACCTCGGAAGAAACCTGTTTGCCATCGGTGAATGCTCTCCAGAATATGCAGCTCACGAGGTGTACGCCATACACCGGTACTTCCATCACTTGCACACAGACAGGACCTACTGTCGTCACTGAGGAGATTCATCTGTCCAGTTGTCTCTTTTACCACACAAGAGTAGCCTTGCTTGACGGTGTCGTGGTGTCAGTGGCAGCTTGGCCAGACGCTCAGGTGATTTTAGTCCTGGTCCAAACAGATTATTCCTAGTGATACTTGGTGCCACAGGAGGTGTAACATGAGCCTGGATTTCATCCCTTAATGATGTTCGCTCAGCCAGCTCTGCTCGCACAATACTTGTATCTTGACGTGCGCCTGTACTATGCGTACATCCAAAACTTGGAGACAGGTGTGAGAATCTTCCAAGGACCGCAGCTAAAAGCAGCGTCACTTCAGCAATACTACGTGTTCATCATATGCAGCAATCCGTCGATACGCCCATCCACATTTTGACAGGCCGACAATGTCGCTCCCTTCAAATGCCTGAAGCTTTTCAGCAGGAGTAAAAACTCATCAATATGATTGGTAATTCGGCTCTGCCTAACAAATTTGGGAGTATTGCTATCTACTTTCAATATATGAGAATAAATTTCTCAGGAGAAACAACATTGGTAGGTTACATGGTTTTAAGATCTTGTTTAAGAGGGAGAAACATCTAACAGCACTTATCGGAGTTCGAAAGCTGTAGAATCGTCGTCTTTCGACACTGCTGTACATTTCTAAGCTTACGTTGGTAGTGATTTGACGACTGTCATGCGAGAATGGAATTAATACAGTCAGGAGGGCCGCACTCAGCACCAACGAGGATCTGATCGGCCTCACGTAACTAGCGCTTGAGAGAGCAACATAACATTCGCTCTGCTGTACAGGACTGTACAGCCGCACCGCTTACCGTAAGTCAGGAAAATGCCTTGTTTGCAGTGTGACTACGTCTGGTGCACGACAGACTAGCGGCAAGGCGACGACGGTGGCGGCTTCACATTAGAGGGCAACACAGAGAGGTGCGCCCAGAGTGGAGTGCACAGTGACAGCACAGAACACACGAATGGTACCGTGTGGTCCTTTTCAGCCGTAATGGATGTACCTGTGTGCGGAGACTATGCATAACAAGCCTTGCAACATTTCGTTTGTCACTCTCGTACGCGCCACCTGGCTTCACGGTATGGGTTACCACCGACTATACAACACGTTGTTCATTCTTCCTCACAGCCGATGCTGCATCTCCCAACGTAACCGATATTTTTATAAGGCGTCAACAAACATCGTCCATCTAGGTTCTTAATGTGTCCTGTCTCTAAGGTCTCCATAATGTTTTCCTTTCAACAAGATAAGGGAAGACCGCGTTTTGCACGAGATGTCCTGACTTGCATCGACACAGAGGGTGTCTGACTGTAGCCATAGTCACCACGTTCTTTAGATCTCTCAGTCTCTCAAAACATCCAGCCATGAGTCGCAGAGAGACTGGTACGCCGCTGCTGCCACCCACTAGCATTGATAGTATACTGTTCGTCCAAGCTAAGCCGGGCTAGAGGACACAGGTGACAGCACTGTGCGCTAAACCTACAACCCTGTAACTCACATCTAACATACATATGAAATAATCTGTTCTTCCTGCTATACTGTTTACACACAGCAGATAAAATTACGTTATTTATTATCCGCTCTCGTGTTGCAGTTTTAATAACCAACTGCGAACCTATGCAGCTACTTCTGTAATCGAAAAACCACTATCACTTGCGCCAGATGTTGCATTTCCTCCTTTACAAAGTGTCTCGGGTAGATTTACTATTAATACCTCTCTGTTTATACTGTTATTAGTTTAATTTTATCTCCATGTTCCTTGAGAATCGCCTTTGAGACAGACTACAATTCTGTACAAACATCATCCACAAAGGTGCTTACCTTCTTTAGGACACCAATAATTAAATAAGACACGTAGGGTGCATACCGATGCTAATTGATACGCGGCTGGTTGTTCAATTAGAACACAGCGCCGGTAAACAATGCAAAACGAATTTATTAGTGAACACAGGAACTCAAATCTTCTCCTTGTAGTAAGTTTTTACATTCTCAGTGCGTGGTTAATTCAGAGTTGCACTTGAATGGCGCAGTAATAGTTCGTTTGGCTGGTGCCGCCAAGAAACATGTAACTTAATTTCTGAGTTCACTACTGATTCAAAAAAGAATCAATAACACAATCACTATGATAATTATTACCAAGGTCCGAACATGCCTCCAGTTCAGATGGCGCATCTTGGCAAAGTGTGGTGACAGCACTGGTTGCTCCACACGGAGGAGGCAGAGGAGGTTGTGTGGCCGAACAGATGTCGAAAATTCTACTTGCTCCTTAGCATACTCTGGCTGATGAATCGCTACTGCAGTCAACGCCTGGTTCAGAGAGCTCGTTAGGAAAGAAGTGATCTGGTGTAGCCCTGGCACCGACACAAACACTATTAAAACACCAGGATACAGCCACGTGCTGTCACGTATGTAAGCAGAAGCGCAGGCCAACTTCTTGTGGTGATTACGATACAGCCTGCTCGTCCGACTAGCGTAAGAAACCTCCTAGCTTGCTTCTGCGGGAGGGGCACCTGCAGGTTTGCTGTGTAGGACACCTGTTTGATGTTAACGTATGACTAGTTACTATGTGAGATGGTGAGCGTCCCCGACATAGCAATAACAGTCCGAGTTGGCTTTTTTCAGGGTTCTACAAATTATCCTTACTTCTTTGATTAATTGTAGACGTCCTACAAATGGAAACTGTAGACCATTCCTCATGATGTACGTCGTTAATAGACATGGCGTTTTCTGCAGCACCAACTGTGATGAAGTGCTCACTATAACCCTCAAGGTGAGCACAGAAAGATAAACGGCTTAAATTCAACCAAATAAAGGCGAAATGCATCTCTCTATGGGACATAAGGGAACTGAATCAGGCCTGTTGAACTCGGTAAGTTAATAAAGAGCTGATTCCTTTAAGCACCTTGGATAAATTACGGCAAATAACAGAGATCTTGATTTCGAAATAGATTACAGGTTGTAATCAGGGTGAATAAATTGGAAAATGGAATTATTTGTGACTGAAATAAGAACATCAAATTTAAGAAAATTGTGAGAGACATCTGTGGCATTAGGAATGTTGTTAGGATTGGAGAAGGGACCCCTTCTGCTAAAACCGAATGCTGATACGAAAGTGCAGACTCACAGAGTGGACAGTATTCCGAGAGAGAGGAAGTTAGAAATGTATTCAGGGAGCCAAGAAGGTCCAGGGTAAGTATGGATATTTCATGAGAAAAGAGTGCATTGTCGTTGCAAGAAATGTGTTAGGGAAGATATCGTCTTTGTAATTTTCAAACAAACCATTCTGAAATTTATCTTATATGAGTTAAGGGAAACTGGTGAACTCAAATTTGGATTGAATGAATTTGCTCTGCCATCTTCCTGAATTCGATTCCAGCATATCAGCATTCCGCCACTTCCTTCGATTGCTTGCGACATTTTATAAAGTTGCGATAAGCCACCACCATTACAACCAATAACAACCACAAACATTTATGATGACAAGTTGTTTAAAACTGTCATCCGTACACTGACAGAAACGTACCGTACTAAATATGCTCTTAAGTAAAATTCACCGTATCTAGTGTCATCGTCGCTGACTTTTCATTAAACCTAGAACAATCTTCCTTCCTTCTTTACTTGTACCCCTCCATTTTTTCATAATATAATTTATTTTGATGACTGTAAATGACACCACGGCATAGATAGCTGTTTAGAATCCACACTGGCGCAGAAAATCCGAATTTCGCCACCAGTCACTTTATGAGACTAGAACAATCCCATTTCTTCGGAATTCGCCTTATAAATCACATGTGCATTTCGTTACATGTGATTCTTAAATTTCTGTCAACTTTTATTCTATACGTCCAGCAATATTTTCGTTTATTTAGTTTCTCAGCAATACTTTTACCTAATGTCGGAATTCCTTACCATTTTGACCAAGTATGAAGTGAATTACATTTTGTTTCAAGCTCTAACCTTCACCCTGAACGATGAACCTACATTCCTATGGTATTCCTCAAATGTGCGATGATGTAGCCTTACTTTTCTTTCATACACTACTAAAGTTCCTAAATTCACGCTCGTCACAGTGAATGTTGAACCGTCATTTTTTGAGATACTTCGTAACGAGGCTCATGGTATTAAGTTAACGAAAGATTTGGTGGATTGAGAATCTGAAATTTTGGAAATTTGTGGTAAGGTCTTGTGGGACCAAACTGCTGAGGTCATCGGTCCCTAAGCTTATACACTACTCAATCCAAATTAAACTAACTTACGCTAAGGACAACACATACCCATGCCCCATGCCCGAGGGAGGCCTCTGACGGGTTGGGGGGAGCCACGCGAACCGTGACAAGGGGCCCCGGACATCGCGGTTACCCCGCGCGGATAAGGATCTGAACTCTCCGTTTTTGTAACTTGTTTATGGACTTTTTTACAGTTTCCTGTCGTACTGCTTATTGTCGCTTATATGTCACTACTCTTCTCAGTCGTCTGATACGGTAGGCCACGATTTCTTCTCCTGTACCAAGGTGTTCAGTTCACAGTAGTATTTCTCCCAGATGTTGAATATACATGTACTCCAATCTACGTCTTCCGATACAGTTTTTGACCTCTAAGGTTCCATTACCATAGCCGGCCGCGGTGGTCTCGTGGTTCTAGGCGCGCAGTCCGGGACCGCGCGACTGCTAAGGTCGCAGGTTCGAATCCTGCCTCGGGCATGGATATGTGTGATGTCCTTAGGTTAGTTAGGTTTAAGTAGTTCTAAGTTCTAGGGGACTGATGATCACAGCTGTTAAGTCCCA
Organism: Schistocerca cancellata; assembly: GCF_023864275.1. NCBI lineage: Eukaryota > Metazoa > Arthropoda > Insecta > Orthoptera > Acrididae > Schistocerca > Schistocerca cancellata. The sequence goes on from NC_064626.1 coordinate 1,007,996,341, forward strand.
TAGTGCTCAGAGCCATTTGAACCATTTTTTCCATTACCATAGAATGTATTGCCTGATTTCTCAAGATATGTTTTATCACCCTATCCCTTCCTCTTGGCGGCTTATTTCCACACATTCCTCCAATCGCCAATTCTGCGGAGAAGATCATCATTTCTTATCAGTCCACATCCTCCTACACCACAAAATCTCTAACATTTCTATACTGTTACTCCCCAGCTTCCCCACAGTCCACGAATCAGTTTCATGCAATACTGTACTCCAAACGTGCATTCTCAGAAATTTCTACTTCAAATTAAGACCGAAGTTTGATTCTAGTAGACTCCTTTTCACTGGGAATGTCGTCCTTGCCTGTCGTAGTCTCTTTTTTACATCGTCTTTGCTTCGTCTATCTTGTGTTATTTTGCTTCCAAGGTGGTAGAATTCCATTACTTTGTCTGCTTAGTGGCCGCCAGTTTAGATGATAATTTTATCGTTAATCTCATTTCTTCCACTCTCCGCATGACATTCATCTTCCTTCGCTTTACTTTCAATCCATAGCCTCAACGTGCTGACGTCAGAAGTTGCAAGTGGCTGTACCACTGTGCCGTGGCAATGGAGGCAGCACCGCTCACTTGCTGGTGGGCGGGGCGGCGCTTTTCTGGCAGTCCCTGGCGGGCCGCCTTCTTTGTTTGCAAACTGCACAGATGCCTCCTCTCCGCGCCCGCCACCCACTCGTTCCGTCTCACTCCATCGTCGGCCGCGCCCCGGTCTCTCTGGCGCGTGCTTGTGGCGCCTCCCAGTATCAACTGCACAGCGCAGACCACTAAGAATTCAAATTACAGTACTTCAGCAATTACAGCGGAGAGCAAAGTTCCTGTGGAAGAAGTAAGAGCCGGCAATCCTGTAATGCCGCCACCTCCCGCGAGCCGCCTCCGCCACTGCCGCCGTTACCGCACTGTTGCTGCTGCTGCTGCTGCTGCTGTTGTTACCGGAAGAGCTCGCCTCCGCCTCCTCCCCCGTCCCCGAGGAAAGCATCGTCCTTCTCGTCTTCCCGACGTCCGAGGAGCAATTAAGCAAACAGTTTCCTCAAACACGTATTGAGCGTTTTAGCCGTTTCTTCTTTTGAGCATTAGCTTGGGAATTAAATTTAAAGTTTTGCGGGCTAACTAGATGTGTTACTGCTCCAGTGGACTAATCCTTCCGAACATGCACTGTTCCATTATGTAACTGTCTTTTTCAAAGAAAGTGAGCAAATGTATTAGACTGGACACTTTCTCCGTAAATTTTTTTGTGAAAGCTTCCTGGGTTATCAGCCAAGTGACAGTGTCGTCTTAAAACGTCTTTTAAAGAAGTCTCCTACTCTTCGTCTTCTAGTTGATATGTTATGTGAAGATTTCACCTCCACCTGGCTGATAGCATCAGATAAATTAATTAACATGAGAGAATATGTACATATCTATTACAGACTTCACAGCATTTCAAAAACTTTGAATGTTTCAGCTGCCAAGGGAACGTTATTCAGGTTTGAACAACATTTTAATTTCCGATTCGTAATTTATGGTTTCTTTAACAATTCTCCACTATATCAAATTGCATGTCTATTGGCAAGTAGCAGGGTTCAAATCCAACTCGGATCATGATATTTATGTTTCCTGTGGTTTCTCGAGATCTAAATTAAATGCCAGGATGATTGTTCGGAAATGGCACAGGTGAATTCTTTCGTCACTCCAGTCAATTACGCACTTGTGTTCCATCTCTAATGAGTACATCCATGACATAAAATTTAGCATTTTTTTTCTTTTTTCTTCCTTTTTTGTCATCAGAACTGTTAACAACCTGTTTCTCACGTAAAAATACTTTCAGTGGAAAATTAATACGTGAACTAAGTTTACACTCAGCTAGCACCTCTTCCTGATACGAATGGAATTTGTTCAATTCTATGGCTGTGATGCAAGCAAACATATCATTTTGCAGGAGATGGCATTATAGTTGACTTATATGGACGCTATGAAGAAAGTTGATTCAGAGAAGAATCAGCGCTGTATTAGTGCCCTGCAATTCTGCAGAGGACTGTATTGAATATTTATGGAAACTTCACTGCTCTATATGTTGCTTTGCCATGTTATACTAATGAATAGCATCTCTCTTTCTGTGTTCTGTATTAGCTTCAAGCAAATGGCATAAAAGTATTTTAATAAGGAAACTAAGTTGGGTCACTTGAACATAACTGTAGATATCAACGATTTACAATGCCTATCTCTGTAGCGATTAAGCTACATTTATGTAGCAGCTGTGCTTCATTCAGAGATATAACTTAATGGGGGTAGTAACCTTTGTTAGTGACACTCATTCCTTCTATGTGTCAGAGTACTATAAATAAATTGTGCTCTTAGTGGATGTCACAGTGAGAGCCTATGTAGCAGGATGTAGAAACGGGTTATGAAATCTACCCAAAATGCCATACTAGGCGCTACGACTTCTCGATAAGAGACTGGGGTTATCAAATACCTGTAGGGCCAATATGATGTTGATGCTTGAAAGGTCTACCTTAAGTACTTTGCGCCAAAGTTGAGGCTGCGATTGTAGCGGCTTGTGCAAGATCTGCAGGACCAGTTTTTGGCAACTTTCTGCGTAAAGGTACAACAGAGCAAAAGTTACGAGCAATAAAGAGCTGAGTTCTCACTAGTCCTCACTGCATGTTTTTTCGCCACAAAGGTGCCACATATCATCTTCTGTGAACCCCTGCGAAGCGTCTTTCCCTTTCAAGGTCTCAGTTTTGCGTGTGACCAGTCAGCCACTCAGTTCATGTCGCTACGAAAGCTAAACAGCACTTCTTTATCGTGACCTTCTTTCTAATTTTTTTTCTCAAAACAGCTCTTCCGATACACTCTTGACTACTAGCCCTCAACACTGACAGTTTAAAGTTCATCCCAATCCTTCAGAAATGAGCACTTTTACTTTCGGCAGCTATGTAAAAACAACGCAAAGGCCAGTATAGTGCCACAGAGGTTGCTGGGTCTACCTGCAGAAAATGGTGTAGCGATGTCAGTAGCCAGTACTGTGCAGGGAATTACTGTGTTACTGTCTGAATTTACTTTTCAATTACTATAAAATGACTTTACACAAAGAAATTCACACAACAAACATTCTAGACGATGTGTCCATTGAATGGCTTTTGCCTTTAAAACAAAACATTTATGTTAATGTCGTCATTTAACGGTTACTATTACATAGGTTATAATTAATTAACTATTATTCGATATCTGGCAGTTTCTATTGACTTGCCTTTACCGCTGGCAAGTGGCCAGTAGTGTCGTAGCTTAACGACATTCGGTAATGTTAATTACTTAGTACGAGATCAATGAATTCAGTTAGTAATTTGACGCATTTGGGAAGTAAGATGGAAGCACATGTGAATGACAGAAGTTCCATGTCTTCAGCGAGAAAAACGTTAAGTTATGCAGTCACACCTTAGTTTTTCTCTTAACCACAAGACTTTATATCATAAGGAAACCAATTCCATATTACTGTAAACAAAGTTCACAGACAATTTACTTCACTGTTTATTAAGCGAATTGTACCGAGACAGGAAAATGTGAGGCCGCGCGGAGTGGCCGTGCTGTCTAAGACGTCATGTCACGGAGTGCGCGGCCCCTCCCACCGGAAGTTCGAGTCCTCCCTTGGGCATGGGTCTGTCTGTTGTTCTTAGCATAAGTTAGTTTACGTTAGTATAAGTAGTGTGTAAGTCTAGGGACCGATGACTTCAGCAGTTTGGTCCCTTAGGAATTCACACACATTTTTTGAATAGGAAAATGTAACGCGATGCGAAATTCGCGTCGGTAATTTTGAAGTGTTGGTAGCGTAGTTAGTGGCATTAAACCCTTCGACTGTGAGGCTAATTTCTTTTCTTAATACTTGAAATTTGCTTAACATTCCACGACGATGACACATTACATGACAGACCGCTAATTTTTACAGATTCATTAGGAAGGATTCCTATAAAGTTAGGGCGATATTTTCCTCAAAACATTAAATGCAATCTGCACTGACACATTTTGTAGAAACCTTTCAGTTGATTGCGGTACCTGGTACACTGCGGTATCATCTCAGTTTTACGCATATTACATAATAGCACACTGTGAGCGAGCTTCTTCACTCGACGAACGTGTCCCACAAGGCTAATAGTGCTAAAGTTGTGCTGCGGTCTACATCTACATCTACATCTACATGTATATCCATACTCCGCAAGCCACCTGACGGTGTGTGCGGAGGGTACCTTGAGTACCTCTATCGGTTCTCCCTTCTATTCCAGTCTCGTATTGTTCGTGGAAAGAAGGATTGTCGGTATGCCTCTGTGTGGGCTCTAATCTCTCTGTTTTTATCCTCATGGTCTCTTCGCGAGATATACAAAGGAGGGAGCAATATACTGCTTGACTCCTCAGTGAGGGTATGTTCTCGAAACTTCAACAAAAGCCCGTACCGAGCTACTGAGCGTCTCTCCTGCAGAGTCTTCCACTGTGGTTTATCTATCATCTCCGTAACGCTTTCGCGATTACTAAATGATCCTGTAACGAAGCGCGCTGCTCTCCGTTGGATTTTCTCTATCTCTTCTATCAACCCTATCTGGTACGGATCCCACACTGCTGAGCAGTATTCAAGCAGTGGGTGAACAAGCGTACTGTAACTTACTTCCTTTGTTTTCGGATTGCATTTCCTTAGGTTTCTTCCAATGAATCTCAGTATGGCATCTGCTTTACCGACGATCAACTTCATATTGTCATTCCATTTTAAATCACTCCTAATGCCTACTCTCCGGGCGGGGACTACTCAGGAGGACGTCGTTATCAGGAGAAAGAAAACTGGCGTTCTACGGATCGGAGCGTGGAATGTCAGATCACTTAATCGGGCAGGTAGGTTAGAAAATTTAAAAAGGGAGATGGATAGATTAAAGTTAGATATAGTGGGAATTAGTGAAGTTCGGTGGCAGGAGGAACAAGACTTTTGGTCAGGTGATTACAGGGTTATAAATACAAAATCAAATAGGGGTAATGCAGGAGTAGGTTTAATAATGAATAAAAAAATAGGAGTGCGGGTTAGCTACTACAAACAGCATAGTGAACGCATTATTGTGGCCAAGATAGACACAAAGCCCATGCCTACTACAGTAGTACAAGTTTATATGCCAACTAGCTCTGCAGATGATGAAGAAATAGATGAAATGTATGACGAGATAAAAGAAATTATTCAGATAGTGAAGGGAGACGAAAATTTAATAGTCATGGGTGACTGGAATTCGTCAGTAGGAAAAGGGAGAGAAGGAAACATAGTAGGTGAATATGGATTGGGGGGAAGGAATGAAAGAGGAAGCCGCCTTGTAGAATTTTGCACAGAGCATAACTTAATCATAGCTAACACTTGGTTCAAGAATCATGAAAGGAGGCTGTATACATGGAAGAAGCCTGGAGATACTGACAGGTTTCAGATAGATTATATAATGGTAAGACAGAGATTTAGGAACCAGGTTTTAAATTGTAAGACATTTCCTGGGGCAGATGTAGATTCTGACCACAATCTATTGGTTATGAACTGCAGATTGAAACTGAAGAAACTGCAAAAAGGTGGGAATTTAAGGAGATGGGACCTGGATAAACTGAAAGAACCAGAGGTTGTAGAGAGTTTCAGGGAGAGCATTAGGGAACAATTGACTGGAATGGGGGAAAGAAATACAGTAGAAGAAGAATGGGTAGCTCTGAGAGATGAAGTGGTGAAGGCAGCAGAGGATCAAGTAGGTAAAAAGACGCGGGCTAATAGAAATCCTTGGGTAACAGAAGAAATATTGAATTTAATTGATGAAAGGAGAAAATATAAAAATGCAGTAAATGAAGCAGGCAAAAAGGAATACAAACGTCTCAAAAATGAAATCGACAGGAAGTGCAAAATGGCTAAGCAGGGATGGCTAGAGGACAAATGTAAGGATGTAGAGGCTTGTCTCACTAGGGGTAAGATAGATACTGCCTACAGGAAAATTAAAGAGACCTTTGGAGAGAAGAGAACCGCTTGTATGAATATCAAGAGCTCAGATGGCAACCCAGTTCTAAGCAAAGAAGGGAAAGCAGAAAGGTGGAAGGAGTATATAGAAGGTTTATACAAGGGCGATGTACTTGAGGACAATATTATGGAAATGGAAGAGGATGTAGATGAAGATGAAATGGGAGATAAGATACTGCGTGAAGAGTTTGACAGAGCACTGAAAGACCTGAGTCAAAACAAGGCCCCGGGAGTAGACAACATTCCATTAGAACTACTGATGGCCTCGGGAGAGCCAGTCATGACAAAACTCTACCATCTGGTGAGCAAGATGTATGAAACAGGCGAAATACCCTCAGACTTCAAGAAGAATATACTAATTCCAATCCCAAAGAAAGCAGGTGTTGACAGATGTGAAAGTTACCGAACTATCAGTTTAATAAGTCACAGCTGCAAAATACTAACGCGAATTCTTTACAGACGAATGGAAAAACTGGTAGAAGCCGACCTCGGGGAAGATCAGTTTGGATTCCGTAGAAATGTTGGAACACGTGAGGCAATACTGACCTTACGACTTATCTTGGAAAAAAGATTAAGAAAAGGCAAACCTACGTTTCTAGCATTTGTAGACTTAGAGAAAGCTTTTGACAATGTTGACTGGAATACTCTCTTTCAAATTCTGAAGGTGGCAGGGGTAAAATACAGGGAGCGAAAAGCTATTTACAATTTGTACAGAAACCAGATGGCAGTTATAAGAGTCGAGGGGCATGAAAGGGAAGCAGTGGTTGAGAAAGGAGTGAGACAGGGTTGTAGCCTCTCCCCGATGTTATTCAATCTGTATATTGAGCAAGCAGTAAAGGAAACAAAAGAAAAATTCGGAGTAGGTATTAAAATTCATGGAGAAGAAGTAAAAACTTTGAGGTTCGCCGATGACATTGTAATTCTGTCAGAGACAGCAAAGGACTTGGAAGAGCAGTTGAACGGAATGGACAGTGTCTTGAAAGGAGGATATAAGATGAACATCAACAGAAGCAAAACGAGGATAATGGAATGTAGTCAAATTAAGTCGTGTGATGCTGAGGGAATTAGATTAGGAAATGAGACACTTAAAGTAGTAAAGGAGTTTTGCTATTTAGGGAGTAAAATAACCGATGATGGTCGAAGTAGAGAGGATATAAAATGTAGACTGGCAATGGCAAGGAAAGCGTTTCTCAAGAAGAGAAATTTGTTAACATCGAATATAGATTTAGGTGTCAGGAAGTCGTTTCTGAAAGTATTTGTATGGAGTGTAGCCATGTATGGAAGTGAGACATGGACGATAACTAGTTTGGACAAGAAGAGAATAGAAGCTTTCGAAATGTGGTGCTACAGAAGAATGCTGAAGATAAGGTGGGTAGATCACGTAACTAATGAGGAGGTATTGAATAGGATTGGGGAAAAGAGAAGTTTGTGGCACAACTTGACTAGAAGAAGGGATCGGTTGGTAGGACATGTTCTGAGGCATCGAGGGATCACAAATTTAGCATTGGAGGGCAGCGTGGAGGGTAAAAATCGTAGAGGGAGACCAAGAGATCAATACACTAAGCAGATTCAGAAGGATGTAGGTTGCAGTAGGTACTGGGAGATGAAGAAGCTTGCACAGGATAGAGTAGCATGGAGAGCTGCATCAAACCAGTCTCAGGACTGAAGACCACAACAACAACAACAATGCCTACTCCCAGATAATTTATGGAATTAACTGCTTCCAGTTGCTGACCTGCTATATTGTAGCTAAATGATAAGGGATCTTTCTTTCTGTGTATTCGCAGCACATTACACTTGTCTACATTGATATTCAATTGCCATTCCCTGCACCTTGCGTCAATTCGCTGCAGATCTTTCAGCATTTCAGTAAATTTTCCATTGTTACAACCTCTCGATATCCCACAACATCATCCGCAAAAAGCCTCAGTGAACTTCCGATGTCATCGACAAGGTCATTTATGTATATTGTGAATAGCAACGGTCCTACGACACTCCCCTGCGGCACACCTGAAATCTTACTTCGGAAGACTTCTCTCCATTGAGAATGACATGCTGCGTTCTGTTATGTAGGAACTCTTCAATCCAATCACACGATTAGTCTGATAGTCCATATGCTCTTACTTTGTTCATTAAACGACTGTGGGGAACTGCATCGAACGCCTTGCGGAATTCATGAAACACGGCGTCTACCTGTGAACCCGTGTCTATGGCCCTCTGAGTCTCGTGGACGAATAGCGCGAGCCGGGTTTCACACGATCGTCTTGTGTGTTGTACTTCCGTCGCTGGCCTTGCCTCTGGCCAGAATGAAGCTTTACCTGTGATTGGCCGACTTCATCTCATTCCTGTGAATTATTTTAGATTTATTCTTAATTCCCAGATAAGGCAAGACTTAAACTAAGTAATTACAATTGTTAAGTCTTATAGTTTACATATTTTACGATATTTCTCTTTGTCATATATTTTCGATGTTATTTATAATTATTATCAGAGCACCTTGTTGTTTTTTGTGGTATTTCCGTTACGTGCCTAATATTTTGATCATTCATAAAGTAATTAGTCTTTTGCACTTTGTCGTATCTCCACTCGCTACCTCCACGTTCATCATCATACAACATAATGTTGTGTATTCTGCATTTTATCACTAGGTGATTGAGAAGAATAGAGAATTAGTTGCCGTGGCATCGGAATTAATTTGTCTTGCGGAAGTCTCATAAATATTGCAACATGGCTCTATTAACCAAGGATATATTTTATTTTTCCCACTTGATTAAGTTCTAATCTTCCTACTGTTTCCCAGTTGTCGTAACATGGACGTCAAGCACATGAACACGAAATGACTTATTCAGAGCAGACGCACATAACATTATTTTCTGAGCTTTTTCTTAAATTTCAGCAGTCCTGTAAACACAGTGGTAATGCGATGTACGACAATTTGGCGTTCAATATGAATTTTCAGAACAGTTACGTTAATAATTAACAGAAATTTTCGTGTTGTACTCGCAGATGTAGTGAGTGAAAACGACCATCTATATGCCTCAGTAAGGTCCCTAATTTCTTTTATTTTGTCTTCGGAATCCTTAACTTTCACTTGGACGCCAAGAAACGGTAGGGCGCCTTACTGTTCCCCCTCCATGGTAAACCGCAAACTGTGTGCTGGATCGCAGCGAATTCCGGTGAATGGGAATTTACTTAAGATATCCCGTCCATGTGGCCAGACGACTAAACGTGTCATTCATGCAACGACGGAAACGAGTTGGTTTTTGCTGAGCTTATACTAGGGCCTTCTCCACGAAAACAGCCATGAAAAAAGTCGCCACAACTGCGAGAGAGGACATTACATAAAAAGGCTTTCTGTTTCGAACAGTCCACAGATGTACTGCCAGTCCATAGTGTCCAACGGGCACAATATTTCGGCGATCAGATATGTCGTCAACGTCAGGTGAGCTGACGAACTGAGCTCCTGAGCCGCGCTGCAGAATATATTGGGGCATCAAGGATTGCCCAGTCTGAAAATAGAAGTTCAAGCCATGCGGCTACGCCTTCAATAATAAAAATTGACATTAAAACAATAGCTTTTTTTGGTTGTCATATTTTTTCTGCTTTTAAATGATTTAAAATACGTTAGCTGCGTGGTAATTTTTTTTTGTTATTTTATTTTATTTTATTTGATTTTTTTTTTCCATTCGCTCACACATTCACACAACATATACATTAATCAAAATATCCACGGGTATGCTGCCGGTCTATAGTGTCCAACGGGCACAAAATTTCGGCGATCAAACATGTCGCCATCATCAGGTGAACTGACGGACTGAGCTCCTGTGAACGTGCCGGCACGGAGATCCGTACGCTATGGCTGCTCAGAGGGAACTGGGTTCGGTCGCGGCGGCGGCCGATTTAAATACCCTCCGCCCGCGGCGCGCTCCCTCCACCGTCCGCGCCCAGCGCCACGGTCGCGCGGTGGAACAGATTGCGACGGCGTCTGAGATGACGTCGGTGTGATGGCTCTGTCCGCCGTGGTCGTCACAACTATACGTCTGCTCGCTACCGTTCGAGCAAACGGAGGGAGTCGCCATGGGTAGCCCACTCTCACCGGTGGTAGCGAATTTGTACATGGAGAACTTCGAGGAGGAAGCCCTGTCGTCATCCGTATGGAAACCTACTTGCTTTTTCCGTTACGTGGACGACACGTTCGTCATCTGGCCACATGGTATGGATAAACTCCTTGACTTCCTTACACATCTAAACTCCATACACCCCAACATCAAATTCACTATGGAGACTTAAACGGAGGGTAAATTACCTTTCCTTGACGTCTTGGTCAAGAGAAGGGTTGACGGCACCCTAGGTCATGGGGTGTATCGGAAGGCTACGCACACTGATCTGTATTTGCATGCAGACAGCTGCCACCACCCTTCACAGAGGAATGGGGTACTTAAAACTCTAGTACATAGAGCGCGCACTATCTCTGACGCAGAGAGTCTACCCCAGGAATTGGAACATCTGAGAACTGTATTTCGAAAAAATGGGTACTCAGAGTGGCAGATTCAACGTGCTCTCCGCCCAACCACTGCAGCACAACCTGTTGAGATGGATGAAGTCACGAGGGAGGAGGTAGGCACTGCATTTATTCCATACACAGGCGCACTCTCGGGGAAAATCGCCCGCATTCTGAAGAAACACCGGGTCGGAACTGTGTTTTGTCCTCCAAATAAAACTCGTGCACTAGTGGGGAGCGCCAAAGATGACCTCGGTTTGAGGAAGGCCGGCGTGTACCAGATTCCGTGTCAATGTGGCAAGTCGTATATTGGTCAGACGATGCGTACCGTCGAGGATCGATGCCGTGAACACCAGAGGCACACTCGACTGATGTATCCGAGCAAGTCGGCGGTCGCTGAACATTGTTTGTCGGAAAATCACGCCATGGAGTATGACCGCACGAGGATTCTGGTACAGACGTCGAGATACTGGGACAGCGTTGTTAGAGAGGCCATCGAAATTCGCACCAATGACGACCTCATAAACCGGGACTGTGGCTATAATCTTAGCAAGGCTTGGGAACCAGCGATCGGGTTAATCAAGAGTAAATCGAGCAGACGTATAGTTGTGACGACCACGGCGGACAGAGCCATCACACCGACGTCATCTCAGACGCCGTCGCAATCTGTTCCACCGCGCGACCGTGGCGCTGGGCGCGGACAGTGGAGGGAGCGCGCCGCGGGCGGAGGGTATTTAAATCGGCCGCCGCCGCGACCGAACCCAGTTCCCTCTGAGCAGCCATAGCGTACGGATCTCCGTGCCGGCACGTTCACAGGAGCTCAGTCCGTCAGTTCACCTGATGATGGCGACATGTTTGATCGCCGAAATATTGTGCCCGTTGGACAGTATAGACCGGCAGCATACCCGTGGATATTTTGATTATCAAATACGCCGGGAGAAACTCAAGAATCACAACATATACATTGTACTCACACATACATATACAGTTAAAACATTCTCACACTCATTCATTCACCTTTGATAAAATAATAATCATAATAAATAAATAGATGATAAATACAATAAAATAAGGTTAAAAATAATTAAAATAAAATAAATTTGAGTTAAAATAAATAAAATAAAGAAATTAAAAATTAAAATAAAGTAAAATATTAAATTGTTAAAAAATTAAAATTATTAGCAGTGTATAAAAAATATATACACCAGATGTGTAATCTCGTTATTCACGTAGGTCATCGGGCCATCTAGTGGAAGCCAGGTAGTGCACCATGTGTCCAAGTTGTCGTACAAGTTCGTTATCTGACTGTTGCGTGTTTTCATAGAAGGTTTTTGCACTGGTTCTAAATCGGTCTTTCAGTAGGGTACCCCTGCGAGTTGGTGAAGCTGATTCGTTGGGAACCGGTATGGAAGATGGAGTGCTCTTTTCAGAGCACGATTCTGAATTCTTTGTAGCCGTTGTATGTGGGCTAGAGCAGCATTGCCCCACACGACAGCAGCGTTGTCTAAGATTGGTCGCACCAGTGTGAGGTACAATATCACCCCCAGTCTTGATGGTAGTGTTGACGCTGGATTTAGTAATGGATAGAGCTGTACCATTCTTCTCCTGGCTTTCTCTCGAATATCTTCTATATGAGGTTGCCATGTCAATCGCCTGTCAAGTGTCACACCCAAGTTTTTTGCTGTTTTTGACCACGTAACTGGGGTGCCCCTTATCTCAATGGGCTGGATGTTAGGTGGAAGTGGTCTTCTACAGATTGCTATTGCCTGCGTCTTTGTGGCGTTGAAAGACAGTCGCCATTTCGTTGCCCATTCACTCAGCCTTATTACATGCATGTTGCAGTCTTGCCTGGAGGTGTGCAGCATTCATACGTCGGGAGTAAATGGCCGTATCATCGGCGTATAAGGATAGGTGTGTTCTGACCGTCGACGGTAGGTCGGCTGTATACAAGATGTATAACAATGGTCCCAGAACACTGCCCTGAGGTACTCCTGCTTTGATTGGTCTGGTGGACGATATACCATCTTGAGTGCGGACATGAAAAGTCCGGTTTTCTAGATAACTCTTCAGAAGTGTTGCGTGTGTCACGGGGACCCCTATATCTAGAAGTTTATAGAGGAGTCCCTCTTGCCACACGCAATTAAAGGCACGAGAAACATCCAGAAATACAGCCCCGAAGAATTCTTTCCTTTCCATGGCGCTGAATACTTCCTCAACTAGGCGCAGTAGCTGCTGGGTGGTGGAAAGGCCTTGGCGAAAGCCGAACTAGACGTCTGGTATCAGATGTTCTGCTTCCACATGCTGTTGAAGTCTCCTTATGTATAAACGTTCAAAAAGTTTCGATATGGCAGTAAATGACTGATTGGTCTGTAACTAGCAGGTGATCGAGGGTCCTTTCCTGCCTTCGGTATGGCGACGACCTCTGCATGTTTCCATGTGAGGGGGAAGTCGCCAGTTGCCAGGATCTCATTGAACGCGGCCGTTATTATTGGTACTGCAGTAGGTGGTAATTGCTTCAACAGCTCATTAGTTAGAAGGTCTGGTCCTCCAGCATTCTTTCCGTTTAATTCTTTGAGCTGTTTTGTAACTTCCGCTGTCGTGATCGGTTGAATGTGGTCATCTTCGGCTCAACTGGTGAGGAATCTTGGAAGTCTCTCATTGACTAGGCCAATGTGGTCAGCGTCGGCAAGGTCATTCATTGGTGTGAAGTTTTTTGCGAATACATCTGCCAAAGCATTTGCTTTGGCATCTGGTTCGCTGATTATATGGTTGCCCACATGTAGTGGGGGTAACTACTGTCCGCTTCTTAGTAGAGACTTCGTCATCTTCCAGGCCGATTGGTCTTGTAATTGTAGCAGTGCAACCTTATCTGCCCAGACTTGATTCCTGTGTTTTTCTACTTCTTCCTTAATTTCTCGTTGTAGTCGATTTACTAGGCGCTTTGTGGCTGGATTGCGCGTTGCCCGCCATTCTCTGAATGCTCGGTTTTTTTCCCTGATGGCTGCTATGATAGGTGGGGGCAGTTGGTGAGTTTTTGGTGGTATAGGCCGTCTCGGAGGTGTAGCTTCTGTTGCAGCGTCTAGTGCTTTAGATGTTACGTATAATAGAGTGGCTTCTGCTCCTGCTGTCCCTGGGTCTGGTGCATCCAGGAGGCCTCTTTCAAGCAGTTGACGATACATTTCCAAGCTGATTCCTCGAATATCAAGATAGTGTCTAGGCGGTTTATTGTTGCCGACGAGGTCGACATAAAAAATGACGGGGTTCGTGGTCAAATGTAAGGGCCCTTCTGGTAGTGGCAGTAGCACCATTGGGAAATCCCTTAATGATGGCTATATCAAGCACGTCACTCTGGCCTCTATTCGGAAAGCAAGTGGGGTCGTACGGTCCCACGATGATGGCGTGGTTTCTTTCAGCAACTCGCAGGAGACGACGTCCGCTGATGTTAGTGATGCGGCTATTCCAGTTGGTATTTCTGGCATTAAGGTCACCAGCAAGAAAAAGATTTCCTTGTTGTGACAGTAGCACCTCAAAGTCTGCTTCATCTAGATGGCCACGGGGGGCCTGTACACTGCAATGAATTGTATGCGGCCTCTTGATGTCTGGACTGCAACTGATGTGGCTTCTAGTGTGGCTAATGCTGGAAGTGGCAGTAGGTGATGCATCAAGGAGTTTCTTACATATACTGCTGTTCCTCCACCAGCAGTCGGCCGGTCCGTCCGGAAACAGCTGTAGTTGGCGACTCGTACTTGGATGTCGGGTTTCAAGTGTGTCTCGGTGACCAGGCACACGTCGATTCTTTCATCCTGGAGGAATTGACGGAACTCTCGAACTTGATTGCGAATTCCATTGGCGTTCCATGTGCACACAGTTAGCCTAAATCTAGCTGCCATATTGGGTGGTGGAGGTTGGCTGTGGAATGGCCTGTAGGGCAACTTGAACTGCAGCAGAAATCTGTTGCGGGATAGTAGCCATGATAGCCTGAAGGGCATCAGTGTTAGCTTTCGTCATGACTTGCATGACTGAGGTCAGATTAAACTCTTGGCAAGGGGTGTTGTGTTGTGCCTGAGTTGTTGGCGATCCGGCACTGATTATGTGCTGCTGAGGTGCAGCAATGGTCGGAGGAGGTGCAGCTGGGCGATGGGGAGTAAACTGAGTACGCCTATGGTGGTGTAGGTTGATTCTCTGTATGCCTGCAGGGGAGGCATTAGCCTTAGAGGATGAAGCATTATTGGTGTTGGTTGTTGCTACATTTGTATTTCTCCTAGCAGCTGCAATAGCAGCATAAGTGAGACCCTTGTGAGTGGTTGCCTTTTGTCTAGTCCTATAGGCTTTAAGGACTTCACAGCCAAGGTAGTTAGCCGGATGAGCTTTGTTGCAACGGACACATGTGGGAGGAGTGTCTTTGTCCTTAGGGAAATCTTTGGAAGTGTGTTCTTGGCCGCACTTCACACACTTGAAGGGCATTGCTACATGGCCAATGCTTTGGCATCGATAGCAGATGGTGGGGCCACGTTTGCCCCGAGGCTCCTCAATTGTGACGTCTGTGTTGGCTATGATCTTCATTGTCAGTAATTTTCGGTTATCTGGTGTGTTGGTGAGCACTACCATAAAAGGGGGTGTCTTTATGAGTTCTAGGCGATTGCACTCTGGAAATTGACCTGGGGAAAATTCCGATGGCTTCCAGTTCTTCCCTCAGATCATCACACGAGAAACTGAAGGGAAACCCTCGAATGACTTTTTTGATGGGCTTGTCAGGCGAATTTTTTGAGATTTCTTCTGTGACTTTCATAAAATACGTAGTATTTGCGGTTTGAAGCTTATAGAGGTCTTTACCAGCTGTTCTGAATTGAAAAGGGTTGCAAAGAAGGCCCTTAATAGTTTTCAATAGTATCTCACACGCCTCCTTGAATTCAATGATGATGGGAGGACGTTTCTGTGTTTTTTTAGAAGTCTGGGCCGTGGTAGCCAAGGTGTAACTTTGGTCGGTTGGTTCGGCGTCCATAGCCGCGAAAGAGTTGTTTGCTGATATAGGAGCAGCACTGGTAATCTTTCGGGCATGAGCCGTCCGAGTGGCTGGAAAAAATCCCTCCTCATCGGCGATGGGGCGGGACTTCTTGTGTCGGTTTTCGCTAGCTGACGAGTTCGGGGTTGTCTCGTCCGTCTGTTTCCTCTTGGCAGGTCCAAGAAGTTCTTCTGTTGGCGTAGAACACATAATAGTCGTTGGCATCAAGTCGGTAAGAAGCTTCAAGCTTTCATTTGGATCTTGCTCGGCTTGGTTGGACGTTGCATTGCCAGTGTGATGCAAGTCAGTGTCTCTCATGGCGTTGAGTTCTTGCTTCTTCTTCGAAGCCTCGGACGAGCGGGGCGCCTTACGCGTGTCAGACATAGTGCCAATAAAGGCGAAGAGATTTGCACATAGGTAGCCTTGGCCTCTGCGAGCGCGGGCTTGTCCCATGCGAAGGGGGCCCTGACTCGCAAAATCCCTCACTAACGGTCCCTAGGTGTGCAGTGTTTTATTCCTGAAGAAAGCACTGCACAACCAACAGGTACAGGAACACGACAAGTTGCTTCCGCGTGCGTGAAACGTGACGTCTTAAATCCCCTCCCCTCGCAAGGTGTTCTCTCCGCGGTCCGCGCCCGCGGGTCAGCGGTCGGTGAGATGCTGGCGTCGACGTCTGTGGTGGCGTCGATGTAATTGCCTCGTCCGCCCTAGTCGCCCGTTCGTTTCCTTTGCTGAGTGTCTGTTTAATTAGTCTCAATGCTGGTTCCCATGCCCTGCTGAGGTTGTAGCTGCAATTTCGGTTGATGAGTTCATCCCTCGTACGAATTTCGATAGCCTCTCTAACGACGCTGTCCCAGTATTTAGATGTCTGTGCGCAGACCCTGGTATGTTGGTAGCCCATTTCGTGATTTTCGGACAAGCAGTGCTCTACGACCGCCTACTTGTTTGGGTACCCAAGTCGAGTGTGACTCTGATGTTCTCGGCAACGATCTTCGGTGGTGCGCACTGTCTGTCCAGTATAAGTCTTCACACATTGACACGGAATCTGGTACATTCCGGCATTCCGCAAACCGAGATCGTCTTTGACACTTCCCAATAATGCTCGCGTTGTATTTGGTGGGAAAGAGACAGTTCCCGCTCGGTGTTTCCTCAATATTCGTCCTATTTTCCCCGATAGTGCGATAGTCTACTGTAATTAGGCAGTGGCTATCAATTTTTTGGTGATTTCTTCCGACTCCGCAAGCTGTACTGTAGAAATGTGGCGTAGAACGCGTCTGATCTGCCATTCCAAGTACCCGTTTTACCGGAATACAGTTTTGAGGTGTTCCTGCTCTTGGGGCAGACTCTCTGCGTCAGAGATGGTGCGCGCCCTGTGCACCAGTGTTTTCAGCACCCCATTCCTCTGCGAAGGGTGGTGGCAGCTATCCGCTTGCAAATACAGGTCGGTGTGCGTTTTTTTCCTGTACACCACGTGGCCCAGGGTGCCATCCACACTTGTTTTGACCATGACGTCCAGGAATGGTAATCTTCCTTCTGCTTCTGTCTCCATAGTGAATTTGATGTTCGGATGTATGGAGTTCAGGTGTGTAAGGAAGTCTAGGAGCTTGTCCCTTGCATGGGGCCATGGATCGTGTCATCCACATAATGTGGAAAACAAGTAGGTTTCCGTTTGTATGACGCCAAAGCTTCCTCCTCGAAGTACTCCATAAAGAGATGCGCTACCACAAGCAAGAGTGGGCTCCCCATTGCGACTCATTCTGTTTGTTTATAGCATTCTCCATTAAAGAGAAAATACGAGGAGGTCAGAACGTGTTTGAAAAGGTCGGTCGTCCTCTCGTCAAATTTCTGGTGCAGTAAGCTCAACTGAGTCTCGAAGAGGCACCCTGGTGAATAATAAAACAACGTCAAAACTTACCAGGATATCTGAGTCTTTCAGCTTGAAGTTGTCGAGACGTTTTACGAGCCGGCCGAGGTGGCCGAGCGGTTCTAGGCGCTACAGTCTGGAACCGCGCTACCGCTACGGTCGCAGGTTCGAATCCTGCCTCGGGCATGGATGTGTGTGATGTCCTTAGGTTGGTTAGGTTTAAGTAGTTCAAGGTTCTAGGGGACTGATGACCTCAGACGTTAAGTCCCATAGTGCTCAGAGCCATTTGAACCAACGTTTTATAGAATCCACAGATTTGCCAACGTGATGAGGGCATTTACTCATATAAGGGCTTAGTACTTCTGCGAAGTATTTGGCCAGAAAATATGTAGGTGCACTAATGTTGCTGACAATTGAGCGTAACGACACCCCTTCTTTGTGGGATTTGGGAGTCCATAAAGTCTTAGCGTTACAGGTCCTTGAGGTGTCAATTTCTTGACGACACCCTGTGCTAAATCTACGTCTTTGAGAAGAGCTACAGTCTTGTTCTCCACCTTATTTTTTGGGTTAACGTTAATCAGCCTGTACGATTCGTCATTTAGCAGGCTCTGCATCTTCTCGATATAGTCCTTATGGGAAATACAACCGTAAAATTGCCTTTTTCAGCCGTTAAGATAACAATCTCAGGGCTCTGTTTCAGGTCTCGAATGGTTGCCCTCTCTCTGATAGTAATGTTCGACTTGATCGGTTTAGATCTCGTCAGAGCACGGCAGGTTTCCCGGAGTACTTCTTCAGTTGCTTCAGGTGGTAGTCGCGCAGCAACCTGTCCAACTGCACTGACAATGTCCGCTACCAGCGTGAACCTTGTTGTGGGACTGCATACCCAGTCAGCTCAATGTCCGTGAGATTGATGACCGTCTTGCGTGGAGCCTCCAGCGATGGTTTGTCAGAGAGACGAGAGAATTTAGATATCTGACGTTCCGTGGTCTTCTTATGTGCAGAATCGGCGGTCATCCAAGTAACACTATCAATCCAGTCCCAGATCCTGGAATTAAAATGATTGGCTAGTTGTAGATGCAGCTTAAGCAGTTCGTGGGAGTTGTAGTCGAGGCTGCGTCTGGTAAAGTGTACACTCTCACGAACCAATGCGAGGCTAGCACGCTTCATAATTCTCTTAGCTACTGCTGAATCGATGTGATGCGTGACCTTGGCACAACCTGATCGGCACGACACCTCTTCAGAAAAGCAAGAGCGCTCAGCAAACGGCTCCTTCGGTGGCGCAGCTGGTCGAATTTCTTCATGGTGCGATACATCTCCTCCCCGTAGAGGTAGATGACGTGGTTCTTCAGTTTCTCCCGGCGTATTTCTTGCTCGAACAGTCCACGGGTGAACTGCCGGTCCATAGTGTCCAACGGGCTCGTTGGACACTATGGAACGGCAGTATACCCGAGGACTGTTCGAGCGAGAAATACGTCAGGAGAAACTTTAGAATCACAGACCATCTATTTGTTCATAATAATTTCCACCGAAAAGGAACTACGCTGAAATAAGAACAAATTCGAAAATTCTCGTTAGGTTAGTGTCGAATTTCCTGCTTACGAATTCCATGTAGTCCTTCAGTCGTACCCTGGTGAAGAGGGACACTACGTTTAACCACATCAACAGGTCAGTATCATTGAGTTGAAGTTCATATAAATGTTGAACAATAGGAATGAAACTGCAGATGTGATGTTCACATTTCCCCTTAGATGGACTCAGGAGGGCAGTCAGGTGTTTGGCCAAGCCTTATGTTGCAGCTCCTGTACTGCTAATCACGAGGCGCAGTGAAATAACCTGTTTGTGTACTTTTGGCAGCCCATATAGTCGTGGCGGTGCAGCAGCTCATGGTCGAAGTTTCTTAAAAGTTTACATATCAAAGGTACTGCGAAATAGTTCGATGGTTTTTCTCTGGGGACGGCCTGTCCGAACACCTATCTCCCTGAGGACCACGTCGGCGAAAACTCTATTCTGAGCGCACTAGTAATACCGTCGCATTCCCTTTATCAGCGGACAGGACGACCAACTCAGGATCGTCACGCAACTCGCGGATGGGCGCTCTTTCCGTCTTTGAAACGTTGCTCTTCGCTACTTTGGCCCTGGTGAGCGCATGGCATGATTCACGGCGCATTTTTTCGGCCTCCGTGACGTTAAACCCAATCTCTCTTCCTTCCAAAGGAATTAACTGTAGATGGAAACAAGCATCTTTACCGAAATACCTTGGTGTAATAATGGCGCGACACACGAGAATTCTTCAAGCAGCAAGTATGTTTTTGCAGCATAGTAATGATCGAAGGAAGAGCGTTAAATAATGCCAATGCAGGAGCAAACAGATCCGCCAAGAATTATAGAAAATGTAGTTCAAATCATTAAAAATATTGGCAGGTTCAAATTATTAAAAATATTGGCAATGGTGTGCCTCTCACAGGAGTTATGCAGGTTCAGTAACCAGTCGGCCCGACTATACATTAAAGTATAAGACCAGTATCCGCAACGTATAATGTATTTTAGTTGTTGTTCTGCGAATTCTATAAATCTTACAAGATCAGACAATACATCTATTCCAGTTCCACCTAAAAGCAGTTCATTTGTCTCCCTGAGACTGAGAGGCACCCACATGCCTTGCTCACACTGTGGCATCAAGCAGTCAGGCCTGCAAGATGAGTGGTCTGCCGAGCGAGTGGATTCATTTTTCATTTATCAAGTAACATGAACTCTAGTACTCACAATTAAGTTAAAAGTTATCCTCCTGCTTGGATATTACGCAACGGAAACGCACATCTGACTATTAGTAATTTACACAACTCTGACTGTTCACTACGCACTGGCAATACCACATTTTCTTTTTTTATTTAACGGCTTTGATCAATACGTGGCCATCGCACTGAATATGAATGGCGCACACATTATAAATTCTGGATATCATGGCAACATACAGTTCGAAGGAAAAAGCCCCCAATCTTTTTCTTTTCACTATCTTATTTATTCCGATAAATTCTATAACCTAAACACACAAATTCTATAACCTACAACAATAAAACATGAGAAATTCCGCCCAGAGGGCATGGCTTTACATTGGTGATTCTCTATCTTATGGTCTCGTAATTCTTTAACGCTACAGTGCACTTTCTGGATAGGATGGTGGATCTTTTGCTATATCTCACACCTCGACTCTCACAACCATCATCACGAAACTTTCCTCAAGACCGAGCGGTACAAAAGGAACATGCATAACCCACTACCTCTGAAACTACCTTGCTACTCTCCCATGCAAACCACACGTACTTAAATTTCATGAAATACATCACACTGGCAACATACAATACAAAACAAGGTATAGTCACAACGTTATAATCACATCACTTTCAGGTTTCCCACTTTCAATTAAACTTCATCCCAGTTTCACACGACACTGCCCCACTTCGTAACTTTTCTTTCCTACTACGAACTCTGGACGTTATATGCACGTCTTCCTGTGCAATGCAAGCCAAGTGGCGTTGCTGGATAGACGGCTGACTCACCTTGCATCTCTCTCAGACTATTATAGTTTGAATCAAGCGTCACACGGAAACATAACATGCAAAGTAATATTAAGAACATATTCATCACACACGCGAGTCCTCAACTGATACCATGGACGAGTACTTCTCTTTATCCTTAGTCTCATACACTGATTGAGACTCACACAGTACTCACCACGTGGAAGTACTCGTCTCTAATTTCAAGTCCTGCACACGCCATTTCTTAAATATTTCCAACTTATAGTACACACGCCAGTAATTCAGCTTAACTTAAGCACTCGGAAGTATTTCAACTTATTGCTACACGTGGTTTCATTGTGACCGTTTGTCACTTCCGAAGATTACTACGATCCCATTAATATTACCTGCCTGACATTTAATTCTCCCCACAAAAGTTCCTGAAATAGAGAAATTATTATTCTAAACTACTCTTATGTATTTCACATGCATACCATGTCTCCACTCTTTCGTCCTTACGGAGCACGCCTAAGACAGGTCTTACCAACACTAGATCCAGCGGCAGAGTGCTGAAACATGGCCGTTCCTCAGGTCATCTCGCACCTCTGCCAAAGTGGGGGAGCATCTTGCTACCGTATTGGTCAGCCACATTTCAGGCGCTCAAAGCTCAGGTAAATTTCATCTCTTTGGACCCACCAAAGGTGACCCAAGTACCGTCTCAAAGATGATCATATATTCACATTCACTATCTGCGGTTAGCAGACGACCATACATTCATTCATTTCACAGATCTCACCAAACAGGATGTAGGGATTTATTTTGTGGGAGTGCACATGTGATCAGTTAAATAAATAAATTGTCATTCTTTCCCACACTGGTATCCGGCTTCGCTGTATTAATTGAAATTGAGTTATTTTTACAAAAAAATGTGTTGTTCTGACAAGAATAATGAAGTACGTTGTACCTATTTTCAATGTCGGGCGGTTCTGTGCCCTTTCAAGACAAACCGTGATGTAGGCAGATCGATTATTTCAGTCTTTTGTCACAAAATTAAGATTCCATTACTGTTCCTGGTTGACTGTCCTTGAAATACGCCGGGAAAACATCAGATAGCATATATTGGCTGCTGTTCTCGCTGCCTCCTACCCTTTTCAGCTGCTGTTACTTATCCATGATTAACTGAATATCTGACGTTTTATGCCGACTCTTAATTCCGTTGGCCAGAAGTCGCTATTATGTACGAATACAATGCAGTTATTATGAGCAACAAGTTTCAAACTTCATTCTGTATAATTTGAACCAATTACATAGAAGTTTCACCGTAAATTAAATGTGATTTACGTGATAACGTTATTTAAAAAATTAATAAGTGAATGTATTTCCACTGCGGTTAAAGTTGTCTGCGTTACTTTTGACAGAATTATTGCTGTTGCCGGTGTATTATGCAGCAAAATGGGAGGTAGTGGAATGTTCATTAAATATCGGAATTTTTCTCCACAATGATCGATACTACTGAAAATTCCAGACGCCAGTGACGTTCCATAATTTACACCAACCTCATTTTAAACAGTTAACACAGATGTGGTTGACTAAATCGGTTTCCAGTTGACCCTTAAAACAAATACATTACACATGGTGAATAACGCGCCAGTCAGTCAGGCTATGTAGTAAAGACGTTTTTCACCTGTCGCGCGTACTTTGTACTTGATTTAAGCGGCTTCCTGTTCTTCTTCTTCGTCTTTTGCTGCTACTGACTAGGGTTCCCCCTGTTCTCGACCTCATTCCGCGAATGTACAGGACCAGCCGTTGTCCCCCATCGCTCGTCCATGTTTACAAACTTTATCCAGTCTTGTGGGATCATTCCTTACCACTTAAACCTTTCTCTTAATTTCTTTTTCTTGTCTTCAGCCCTTCAGTTGTATCTTGTTTCACGCTGATGCTTTATCGATGTATTTGTTCTCTTGTCCCACGTATTTATTCTGTGGATCAGGCTTAGTGCCTTCATTTCCATTCCAGTAAACTTTTGTTTTATTTTTCTCGCTTCTGGTCAAGTCTCTGCTGCGATTGCAGCATATATCATAACTGGATGCACTTTGTTTTATATATTATTATTTTCCGTTCAGTTGCCATAAATTTGTTTCCATACTGCCTTTGTCTCCTGAGTTTTTATTTCTTTCATTAAGTCTTTGTAGCTGATGATAACAGTCCCTAGACAAATAAAGGTCATCGCTTGTTCAACTGGGACAACAGCTAATTCTACTTTACATTCTACAATTCTCTTTAATTTTTAGACGAGTTTTCCAGTTACTTTATCAGTCTAAAGAACCCATAGGGAGAGTAGAAAGAAAAACGACAGCGTTGTTGAATTCCTCTTTCCTCCCGCAAGAATCTGCGAAAGAATTAGAGCACTTGGCTCTATTCCAACACGATTATATGAGCTTAAAAAAATAAACATAGAAGGTCTTCCATTACTCCTATTGTGGGCAATATCGGTGCACCAACAAATGACTTAGGTAGATATCTTGCGTCTCTACTGACAAGGGGAAGCCACGACGTTGGGATTATCCATTTACTTAAAACGTTGTACACCTTTAGCAGGCTGTTAAAACAACATAATAATCTAGAAATTCCGAGAAAATCGAAAGAGAAGTTGTACGCATCTATTGTGTAACTTATGTATCTGTGCGTTGGTATGGACGTTAGAGTTTGTGGTGGTCACGTGGTCTGCCTTCCTTGTCTTCACCCGGCCTGATACTGGCTGTGTCTTTTCATTATTGTAGATAAGAAAACGGGTGTTAGCGTTCAGAGATAGCGCGTTGGATAGCGCACCCGACTACAGGTAAAAAACAAAAAAAAAAAATTGTTAGCGATCGAGCTTCAACAGAATAACGCGTATAAGGCAACGGTTCGACTCCCGCTCAAACCTTGAGTTTTGTAGTACAAGTGTAAATTCTGTGATATTCAAAAAATTTGTAACATCTCACTGCTAAGCAGGTTAACTGTCAAATGGTGCCTGTCACTGTGTCTGCAGCTCGAAGCGTCGAAGTGCAAAGTAGTTCCGGGTACCTTACCGGACTGCATGTACAACGGATTTCGCAAATCACGACAGGCACACATTTTCAGGAAAACTCTACGCGTTTCTTCATTTACCTATCGATAGTTATAAATATTCTTGTTCCAGTAATTAAATTTAATTAAAAATAGTAAGTAGTCAAATAACATGGAATTCATTAAAACTACACGCTAATGTATGTGGTTTTTTAAATTGTATTTTCTTTAAGATGACG
The DNA here is from genome assembly GCF_023864275.1 of Schistocerca cancellata. Lineage (NCBI taxonomy): Eukaryota > Metazoa > Arthropoda > Insecta > Orthoptera > Acrididae > Schistocerca > Schistocerca cancellata. The sequence goes on from NC_064626.1 coordinate 1,008,020,537, forward strand.
TATAAATTAAATAATATAACCAGTGCTGAAAAACATGGATTAAAAAATAGGTATGAGCGGGAGTCAAACCATAGCCTCATACATTTTCCTCGTGCCAAGCACGAACGCCAACCACTTGCACACCATAAACTCTATATCTAGTACCTACACACAGATACATCCGTTACGTAACACGCGTGAAACTTCTCTTACGATTTTCTACGAATTGCCAGAGTAGTGCACCTTACTACTAGCATTTAGGGTTGATAGAGGAGATAAAGAAGATCCAACGGAGAGCAGCGCGGTTCGTTACAGGATCATTTAGTAATCGCGAAAGCGTTACGGAGATGACAGATAAACTCCAGTGAAAGACTGCAGGAGAGACGCTCAGTAGCTCGGTATGTTTCGAGAACATACTTTCACGGGGGAGTCAAGCAGTATCTTGCTCCCTCCTACGTACATCTCGCGATGAGGATAAAATCGGAGAGATTAGAGCCCACACAGAGGCATACCGACACTCTTTCTTTCCACGAGCAATACGAGACTGGAATAAGAGGGAGAACCGATAGAGGTACTCAAGGTACCCTCCGCCACCTGGCTTGCGGAGTACGGATGCAGATGTAGATGTAAATGTAAATGTTGTTTTAATGGCCTACTAAAGGGGTAAAAAGTTTGGAAGACATCTATGGTCCCAGCGTCGTGGCCTCCTCATGTGAGATCTTTCGTGGGAAAGTGTTTATGTAATATTCGCAACTACGGTGACTTTAATAGTACAGTGTAGCCGCCTAGACTCAACAAATAGGACTCATTAAGTTAGCTTCGATGTCATCTCACTCTTCATGTCATCTCACTCTTCACTAGGGTCCCTCTCATCGAGTCATTGTCAGTATCTGCAGTAAGTTCAAAGATGATATAACAGCGCCATTTCATCGTGCCCTTTCCTCAACCTACTTTTTATTCAAAACTAAATATTTTGAGCTAGTCGACGGTGTTTCCATGGGTATCCCTCTCTCCCACATGGAAGAAAGCTTTTCTTGTCGAAGACTTTGAGGAGAGGGTACTTGATTCGGCAGAACTTAAACCAAAAGTATTCTGGCGATTTGTGGAACATACTTTTGTAGTGAGGCCCCACGGTGAAGAATAACTGTCACGCATTTTGTAGCTTCTGAATTCTATCCCAAGATTTACGGTGGAAGTGGAAAATGGTGGCTATCTAATATTTCCGGACGTCTTCTTCAGACAGAAAGTGGATGGGTCATTGGAGCTGTCAGTGTACCGTAAGCCCCCATGCCGTAAGCCCACACATATAGAACTGTATCTGCAAGCGTCTAACTGCCACTACCCATCACAAACTGTGGGTATCCTTCGAACTTTGGTGCATCGGACACAACCTCGCAAAGGAGCTGGAACAACTACAACCAGTCTTCAAAGATACTGTATATTCTTCATATCAGATCAGCACAGCTATAAAGAAGAAAATGCGTGACTACCCACAAGATCAAGAAGAAAAGGAGCGGTTCAGGCCCAGGGCGTTCCTCCCGTACATCGGCAATATTTCGTCGAAATTAGGCAGAAGCTTAAGAAAATATTATGTCAAAGTAATCTTCCGTCCACCTACAAATACTGAAAGGTCTCTGTTGGATTCCTTTCATGTTTAATTTCTTAAATCTGTTGCCATTTATGGAATAAATTCCTCTCCTAAATGTACTGTGGCGTTTCTGACTATCTGGGAGGAGACTGAGCAGTGGAACGTGTTACTTTTACACATAAACAAGAACGATCTGTCACACTACTACACTTTAAAGCACAGTTTATATGTAATTCTTATATGTAATTCATGTCACACAGTCTCATACGGAACCTACATCCGCTTTCTTTTATATACTGTACATGATAAGGTACTGTCATCCCCCTTCCCTTTTGTGTGAGAGGATGAATGAGCATATGTATTTCTAGTTGCATGCTTGAGGGTAGCAGACAAGGCTGTCTGCTAGAGAACAGTAGGACCAACGTCGGAACAGGTAGCTACGCTTCCTAAAAGCAAAGAGGTTTCTATCCGTAGTATGGTCCTGTCCGTCCGTTGTCATGTTGGTATAGGAAGCTGCCCCTCTGGCCACTTCCGTTGGTCTTTGGGAGCCACCCTCAGGAAGCACGCTCGGCAGTAGGCAGTTGCAGTGTGGCCGTGGCGAGCGTCTGAAGTGGTAAGATCTCCGGCTAAGCGCGTGTCTGTTAAGTCCGTAGGACAATGGATTTCTTAAGTTCAGGCTAACTGAAAATTTAATCACCTTGATTTCAGGTTTAGCTCGAAAATATCTAATGCTATCTTAAAGTGTAGCGGAGTGTAATTCTCGTGTTAAATTCAGATTATTTTGCGGTAGTTGCTTTGTTACTACTTTGTGAGTAAAGTGGAACGACGTGTTGATCAGTAACTCTAACTAAGTTCATCAATCTTAAATCCGAATGTGCGTGAGATTATAACGTCTCGTCTTGAGAATATTTTTTTTTAATATAGCAACTTTTCTTTATGCTTTTCTTTATGTTCAACCCACGTGGGGTGTACCTTGCGAGACCACTACCACGTGCTTATATAACTGTTTGACCCATCAGGTTAATAGTAAGACGTTAGTAACCAGTTCAAGGTTTTTCTTTGGTCAATTGCTTTTCGATCTAATGTATTTTAATTATCAAAATTATTGTGGAGTTGTACGCTTTGTGTAAACCAAGTTGACCACGTGGAGCATGTGGTGTAATCATCAAAGTAGCCCTCAGCTATTCTTTTTGCGAAGACTTCACAAAGAGTTAATATGAATTTAGTATACCAGTGTGTGGTAATTACATGACGGACAGGATTGTGGTATGAACGTAATTTCTTTGGGTAAAAACTGAATCTGTTGGTTCTGGTTAATTTCTTCTTGCTTATGTTTCAATGTTCTTCGTGTGTTATTTTATGAATGGAGTGTTGTATGCAGTTTCCCAAATCTTGGCTCCATATTTTATGTGTTCCGTAAGATTACAATCTCACACTCTTTTCAATCGTAAATAAGGCACCAGCTCAGTTATAACTCACGTATAATATGCTGAAATTTCAATGAACAATCTTAAAATAAATTTCCAAGTATAAACTGATTTCTTTCTTCTTATTTAAATTCTCCTTTTTATATATATATTTTACCGGTTTTGTATGACTATTAAAAGATTATCATTAATGTTAGTCTGCTAAATATCTGATGAAACAGTTGCCCAGTAATCCACGGTTAACGTCCCCAGACAGATCACGGCTTTTAACCAGCTTTTATTGTCAATTAGCACCGATTTCAGCATAACAAAATTAAAGTTACAATCTTACAATACGTATGCTCTTCCCGATTCGGCAAAGGACGACCTGGAACTGTGGAAGGCTGAAATTTACAGAATACCTTGCCTGCGTGCAAAAAGACTACATTGGTCTGGCAACGTGCACAGGGCGTGAAAGAACATGATCGCCGCAGTCGCCTTTCGCCGACCAGTAAGTCAACCACAGCAGAGCATTGAATCTTCACAGGACATTCCATGGATTACACTGCTCCGGAATTCTTGGCTTCAACGAGATCCTCAAGGGATTCCGTTATTAAAGAATCCGTGGAAATAAAATTAAGGCTCTGCCTCGTGATGACTGGGTGTTGTGTGATGTCCTTAGGTTAGTTAGGTTTAAGTAGTTCTAAGTTATAGGGGACTGATGACCATAGATGTTAAGTCCCATAGTGCTCAGAGCCATTTGAATAAAATTAAGGGAAAATCTTATTAATCGTGACGGTGACTTTCAACTGGATAAGGCGTCCTAAACGGTGGTTAATTTCTTCAGAAAGAACACATTTTACGACCAATGACATGTCTAGCGATATTTACTTTTATTAATTTTGACATCTGAATTTTAGCTTCGCAGTAGAGCTTTCTGACAGAGAACACGTATGTAGTATCACTTTACTTACGCCACTGCGCGCCCTAAATGGGCAAACCGTATTCGAAGAGGGCGCGTAACTCGACAAAGTTGCACGCATGCGCCTGCTCCCTGCGCCAATTTTTTGTATAAAGGTAGTGATGTGAACCAGAAATCTCCAGTGAAACACACTCACTTGAATAAGGCTGAATGCTTATCAGCCGAAATATCGTGACAGGAAGTCGACCTTATCCAGCTGCAATCCCGAAACTTCTTGGAATATCAGGCATGATGTTTCAATTTATTTAACATACAGCGTTGGATTTGAAGCAGAGATTGTCCGCAGCTCGTGGTCGTGCGGTAGCGTTCTCGCTTCCCGCGCAGGCGTTCCCGGGTTCGATTCCCGGCTGGGTCAGGGATTTTCTCTGCCTCGTCATGACTGGGTGTTGTGTGTTGTACTTAGGTTAGTTAGGTTTAAGTAGTTCTAGGGGACTGATGACTATAGATGTTAAGTCCCATAGTGCTCAGAGCCAATCAAACTATTTTTGAAGCAGAGATCAAAAGAATCATCTTGTTTATGAGCTTTACAACTTGCTGATAAAATGAGAAGGTAGCGTAACTAAAGAAGGTCTCTTGACTATTACAACACTTCCAAACATTTTAGTTACAAACAGCACTACAAAATAATAGAGTCAGTGAACGCTGTGACAGAAATATTTTCCGAGGCAATTCTACAGTAATCAGAAAACACAACAGCAGCATAAAACAGCTAAATCAACTTTATAATGAAGTAGCACGCCGACGATCAATTTGTCGGGGGACATGTTGTTTGCGAATGCAACAACCGTAATCACGCGTTACAGTTAGTTTTCTTCGGTCACATGCCGCTGAGCCGCTGATCTGGTGAACTTCAGACATTAATAAAATCAATCATCGATGTTGCAATGCCTAGCTTTAGCCTTTGAACATCTTTTGTCCCGAGGGAAAGGGTTACAATAAAATAAACATCATCTCTGAAGTGAGGACTTATGGCGGAAAATATACTGATAATATTGCTGAATGGATATGGAGCTCTTTCCCAACACTTGAGGGCTGGGACAAGAAAAGTGTGGTGATCAAGCAGATTATATAACGTTTCTGTTGATACAGACCTGATCTCGGAACTGTAACAAAGAAATTTAATGTGCTAAAAAATACATAAAACTAAAGGTGGATTCAGATGTGCGTGGACCGGTGTAATATCATGTACCAAAAAGGAAAACAAAATCAACACTCAGCAGAGAGCAATAACTTGTATGGCTTTATTCAAATACCTTAGGGAATGTATCCATTCAAGTGGCCCACATAACATTCCAGACGCTTCGAGACGTAAATAAATTTTATTTATTTTTTCATGGACATACCCTAAATCACAGCGAAATCATCAAGTCGGTGTCTTCGCATGAATGTCAATGCCGTGCCTCACCCGACAAATTTTTTTCATGTTAAACCAGAACATGGAGTGTAGCCATGTATGGAAGTGAAACATGGATGATAAATAGTTTGGACAAGAAGAGAATAGAAGCTTTCGAGATGTGGTCCTACAGAAGAATGCTGAAGATTAGATGGATAGATCATATAACTAATGAGGAGGTACTGAATAGAATTGGGGAGAAGAGGAGTTTGTGGCACAACTTGACTAGAAGAAGGGATCGGTTGGTAGGACATGTTCTGAGGCATCAAGGGATCACCAATTTAGTATTGGAGGGCAGAGTGGAGGGTAAAAATCGTAGAGGGAGACCAAGAGATGAATACAATAAGCAGATTCAGTAGGATGTAGGCTGCAGAAGGTACTGGGAGATGAAGAAGCTTGCACAGGATAGAGTAGCATGGAGAACTGCATCAAACCAGTCTCAGGTCTGAAGACCACAACAACAACAACATACCAGAACTGAAAGCAAAAATTCTTGTGTAGAACACTCTTCTAACACTGTATTAAGGGGGATCTACAGAAGTCTGTAGAAAGAAGTGAGTTACGATCTCCAGCTTATAGGACTTCATAAATATAATTCTGAAACTTTGAACTTTCTTTTACTGTCATATTAGATCGCCTGATTAAGTACAATAGACTGGAACTACGTTGTTGTTATATTAAGTCTGAAGTCTCGCAGGGGGCTCTCTACGCTAGTATACTCAGTCCAAGCCTCTTCATCCCTGAACAACTACTGGAACCTGCATCCATTTTAACCTTCTTTCCCAATTCGTGCCTTGTTGTGCCTCTACAATTTTTACCTCCCGCCCACCTCCCCACACTTCCCTCCAGTCTTCAGTTCCAACGAGATAATTCCGTGATGCCTCAGAATGCGTTCTGTCAACCGAACCCTTCATTTAGTCAAACTGTGCCATAAATTTCGTTTTTCATCATTTCGACTCAGTACCTTCTCACTAATGTGATGTACGCTTCTGGTCTTCAGTATTTTTCCGTAACACCATATTTCAAAAGCTTTTATCCTCTTGTTGTCTGGACTGCTTATTGTCCACGTTTCACTTCAGTACAAGCCTACTCTCCAGATTAATACCTTCGGGAAAGACTTCCTATAACTAAATTTATATTACCTGTTAATAAATTTCTATTTTTTAAGAATGTTTTCCTTGATATACGCAGAAAATGGTTCAAATGGCTCTGAGCCCTATGGGACTTAACTGCTAAGTTCATCAGTCCCATAGAACTTAGAACTACTTAAACCTAACTAACCTAAGGACATCACACACAACCATGCCCGAGACAGGATTCAAACCTGCGACCGTAGCGATCGCGCGGCTCCACACTGTAGGGCCTAGAAGTGCTCGGCCACAACGGCCGGCGATATACACAGACTGCAATTTATATACTCTCTACTGCGGCCATCGGCAGTTATAGCCAAATTGCTAAATTCTTCTACTATTTTCAGTGCCTCGTTTGCTAATCTAATTCCCTCATCATCGCCTGATTTAATCCGAGAACATTCAGTTATCCTTGTTTTATTTTTGTTATTATTCTCCTTATAATGTCGTCTCAAGACACTATCGAATGGGTTAAATTCTCTTCCAAATCCCTAGCTGTCTCAGGCAAAATTACAATGTCATCGGCCAACCTCGACGTTTTTATTACTTATTCCCGAACCTTGATTACTTGCGCATGTTGTTCTTTGTTTTCATCTACGTCTACATCATACTACGCAAGCCACTTAATGGCGTGTGGCGGAGGGTATTTTCGGTACCGCTACCTGATCCTCCTTACCCTGTTCCATTCGCGAATATTGCGTGGGAAGAATGATTATGGGTAAGCCTCTGTATGGGCTCTAATTTCTTGAATTTTCTCGTCGGGGTCAATACGCGAAATGTGTGTGGGGGGAAGTAATATGTTGTCCGACTGCTCCTGAAAAGTGCTGTCCCGAAATTTCAGTAGTAAACTCTCCGTGATGCACAACACCTCTTTTGTAACGTCTGCCAGTAGAGTTGGTTTAGCATCTCCGTAAAGCTCTCTCGCCAGCTAAACGATCCCGTGACGAAACGCGCCGCTCTTCGGTGGATCTTCTCTATTCTCCCCTATCAGTCCTATTCCAGAGAGATGAATAATACTCAAGAATCGGGCGAAGAAGCGCCTTATAAGCGATTTCTTCCGTTGATGTGTTACGTTTCCTTAAGATTCTTCCGATCAATCTGATTCTGGTGTCTGCTTTTCCCACTATCAGTTTTATATGGTCATTCCACTTAAGGTCGCTCTGGATAGTTAGGCCTAAATATTTTACGGCAGACACTGTCTCAGGCTGTTTGTCATCAATAGTGTAGCTGTATACCAGTGGATTTCTTTTCCTGTGTATGCGCAATACCGTGCATTTATTTACGTTCAGAGTCAACTGTCAGTGCCTGCACCATTCATCAATACTCTGCAGGTCGTTCTGCATATTCTTTCCTTTAGAACTTGCTCAATGTACATATTTTATAATGTCGGGGATAGGCTAAAACCCTATCTTCCTCTCTTCTCAACTACTGCGTTCCTTTCACGTCTTTCGACTCTTGTATCTGCAGTCTGCTTTCTGTATAAATCGTTAATAACTTTTAGCTCCTTGTATTCTATCCCTGATACCTTCACAGTTTCTAAGGGGTTTTTCCTGTCAATAATGTGAAAATCTTTCCCTGTGTCTTCATGTACTATAGACGTTGGTAAGTATTTATTTAATGTATCTTCTAAGATAAGCAGTAGGGTCAGTTTACCTGGCGTGTTTGCTCATTTCTCCAGAAACAAAACTGATATTTCTCCAGGTCGGCTTCTACCAGTCTTTCCATTTTTCCGTAAATAATTCGAGTTAATATTTGCAATCATGATTTATTAAACTGGTGGTTCTGTAATAGTCACGTCTATTGGCACCTGGCTTCCACGAAATTTTAGGTATTACATTGTAGTCTGGAGGTTTTCGCTCAATTAACGTACATGACTCCAACGCAGAACAATAATTTCGGCATATAAGAGCATCAAAACAAGAGTCTCTACAGGCAGATTAGTTACCTTTAAGACAAGCAGTATCTTGATGTAGGAGGTATTAGGGTGGGGACGAGAACTGTTACGTTTGCTTGAGATGTTTGTAATGAACAAAGAGGTAGCCGGACTGCTGATCCCCACTGATCGCGCGAATGTGACAGTAAGAAGGTTTCCCACTTTACGATTAGTTTTCTTTTCATAGACTATCCACAATATACAAGTATTTAATCCACTGACTGTTAATCTATAAATGTTACATGTGCCACAAGCGGAAAAATTCGCATATGATACTTTCTGCTGTTCATAGAGATGAAATTGATTTTCTCCCCATATAGCTGCTGCTGAGAAATGCCGAACTTTCTGAATTAGTGCTAGAGCAGAGCTTACGTTCTCTTGAACAGAGTAAATTTTACGTAAGACAGAAGAGAACAATTGTGTTATTGATGGCCTAGTGTAATAATTTTCCGATACTCCAATGTGCCTCTTATAGTAGAAAAAATTGTTTCTTAAATTAACATGCACAGCACACCGAGTTCGTTTTATAACGACTCAATGGGCCATCTATCCCACAACTGTAACTTAAAATTAATTCTGCTGAGCAGAAAGTCACTTTCAGTTTAATCTCACCGCTAAGAAGACTTTTAATTCTACTTTAAGTCCATCTGCCACATTAATGATGAGATTAACTGACTCTTCACCAGAGAGGTCGTTATTTGATCTAACAATGAAACATGAAAACACAAATAGTAATTCTTTGAGTTCTGTCATGCAGTACTGAATGTCAACGCCGTCGGTTCATACAGTGCAGTTAAATCACATTACTTGGAAGACAGCTAATGTAAAGAGAACTACAACATTCACTCACAGAAACGTATACACATTGTAACACACACATAATATTAAATATTTTAAACAAGCTGCTCCGTGCCATGGAGTGTGGATTATTATTCAAACAAAATGACTACTATATAAGAATCATTATAGTTAGTAACTGTAAACTTTCCAGTTTAACTTCAATAACTATTTAGCTGCACTAAATCACCCAGAACATAGGAAACGATTTTACTGAACAAGACCACATAATAAGATCGAATACACGTCCATCTATTTACAGCACACCACTGTGAAGTGCATGGAATAGCGTACTTAGCATGCTACGACATGCTCGGGTTTCTTCCCTTTCCAGTCGTGCAGGCAACGCAGCAAGATAATCTCTTAAATGCCTCTTTAGGTGCTGTATGTAATCTAACCTTGTCTTGAAGATCTCTGTGGGAGCGATACGTAATATAATCCTAGATTCATTACTTGAAGTTGGTTCTATAAAATTTCTAAGTCGGATTTCACAGAATAGTTTCAACAATTTACGTCTATCTTCAAGCATCTGCTAGTTCAGTTCCTTCAGCATCTCCTTGACATTCTCACATGGGTCACCCAAATCCGTGAATATTCCTGCTGGCGTTTCTTATATAATTCTGTTTCGTACGCATCTTACACATTTGAGCAATATTCTCATAGATCACACGAGTGTTTTTTAACTAGTCTCTTTCCTACACTGAATCTATTCCCCTAGTAATACACCAACGAAACGCAGTCTGCCACCTGCTGTACCTACGACTGAGTCTGTTTGGTTGTTAGAATATACCCACAAATTGTTCGTATGAGTTGACCGATCATAGCTGTGACTCACTGATATTGTAGTCATATGATACTGGATTTTTTCGTTTAGTGGAAAGCACAGTTTTATATTTCTGAACGTTTAAAGCAAGTACACCACTTTTAAATTTCACCAGGATGTGACTGAAGGTTTCCGCAGGTTTTTCAACCAAACTTCATTATAGATAACTGCATCATCCAGGAAATGTCTGAGATTACTGTCAGTATTGTTTTCATTTTCATTAATATTCAATACAAACTGAAAGTGTACCAAAACACTTCCATGCTGTACACCTGAAATTACTTCTACATCTTTCGATGACTTGAAATTCTGGTCTTACGTAAAATCGGTAAGCGGGTCGAAGGCTTCAATCCAGTCACTCACTGATCAGTCTGGTATAGCAACGGAAGACAGGAAAACGAAAGCTGAAATTTTAAATTTAGCATTTGAGAAATCTTTCACACAGGAGGATCGTACAAACATACCGCCATTTGAGTCTCGTACAGATTTCCGTATGGAGGACATAGTGATAGACATCCCTGGGGTTGCGAAGCAGCTGAATGGGTTGAAAATAAATAAATCTCCAGGTCCTGATGGGATTCCAATACGGTTTTACAGAGAGTAATCTACTGCATTGGCTCCTTACTTAGCTTGCATTTATCGTGAATCTCCCGAGCGACTGGAAAAAGCGTAGGTGACGCCTGTATATTAGGAGGGTAGAAGGACGGATCCTCAAAATTAAAGACCAATATCCTTAACATCGGTTTGTTGCAGGATTCCCAAACATATTCTCAGTTCGAATATAATGAATTTCCTTGAGACAGAGGAGTTGCTGGCCATGCATCAGCACGGCTTTAGAGAGCATCGCTCCTGCGAAACGCAACTCGCCCTTTTTTCACATGATATCTTGCGAACCATGGATGAAGGGTATCAGACGGATGCCATATTCCTTGACTTCCGGAAAGCGTTTGACTCGGTGCCCCACTGCAGACTCCTAACTAAGGTACGAAAGTATGGGATTGGTTCCCAAGTATGTGAGTGGCTCGAAGACTTCTTAAGTAATTGAACCCAGTACGTTGTCCTCGATGGTGAGTGTTCATCGGAGGTAAGGGTATCATCTGGAGTGCCCCAGAGAAGTGTGGTAGGTCCGCTGTTGTTTTCTATCTACATAAATGATGTTTTGGATAGGGTGGATAGCAATGTGCGGCTGTTTGCTGATGATGCTGTGGTGTACGGGAAGGTGTCGTCATTGAGTGACTATAGGAGGATACAAGATGACTTGGACAAGATTTGTGATTGGTGTAAAGAATGGCAGCTAACTCTAAATATAGATAAATGTAAATTATGCCGATGAATAGGAAAAAGAATCCTGTAATGACCCAGTCACGTTGATTAAATATTTGGGCGTAACATTGCAGAGCGATATGAAGTGGGACGAGCATATAATGGCTGTTGTGGGGAAGGTGGATAGTCGTCTTCGGTTCATTGATAGAATTTTGGGAAGATGTGGTTCATCTGTGAAGGAGACCGCTTATTAAACACTAATACGACCTATTCTTGAGTACAGCTCGAGCGTTTGGGATCTCTATCAGGTCGGATTGAGGGAGGACATAGAAGCAATTCAGAGGCGGGCTGCTAGATTTGTTACTGGTAGGTTTGATCATCACGCGAGTGTTACGGAAATGCTTCAGGAACTCGTGTGGGAGTCTCTAGAGGAAAGGAGGCGTTCTTTTCGTGAATCGCTACTGAGGAAATTTAGAGAACCAGCATTTGAGGCTGACTGCAGTACAATTTTACTGCCGCCAACTGACATCTCACGGAAAGACCACAAAGATAGGAGAGCTTAGGGCTCGTAGAAAGGCATATGGGCAGTCGTTTTTCCCTCGTTCTGTTTGGGAGTGGAACAGGGAGAGGAGATGCTAGTTGTCGTACGAGGTACCCTCCGCCACGCACCGTATGGTGGATTGCGGAGTATGTATGTAGATGTAGATGTAGACTGTGCTTCAAATATAACATGTTGTGTTCTCCCCATAAAAAAATACTCAATCCTGTCAAAAACCTTGCTTGATACACCATATGATAGTGCGATACTGAGTCAAATGCCTGTCGGAAGCTAAGAACCGCTGCATCTATCTGATTGTCTTGATCCATGGCTTTCATGGTATCATGTGGGAGAAGTGCGAGTTTGCTTTCAAACGATCAAAATTTTCGCAACGCATGTGATTGGTATGAAAGAGATCGAAATATCTCCATCACATTTCAGCTCGGATTACATCTAAGTTTCTGCAAGAAGTAGGTATCAAGGATGTTGGATGGTAGTCTTATGGATCACTTCCGCTGCCCTTCTTGTAGATGGATGTGGCCTGTACTTTCCTCCAGGCACTGGATATGTTTTTCTGACCGTGGATCTACGTATAATATGATAAAAAGAAGGCTAACAGAGTCAAAGTTGGTATAGACGTTCCGTCGGGCTTTGTTCAGTTCAGAATTCAGTTTTCTGCCAACATAACTCCACATATCTTCGGAGTGTGCGAAATTGTAATTTGGGCAATACTCTTGGATTTTCCTTTGTGAACGAACCATTGAAAACGATGTCAAGCATTTCTGCTATGCGTCGCAACCATCAGTTTCAATTTCTGTTTCCTCCATGAGTGTATAGACATTTAAAGCTTATGCAACTAACAGCATTTACATACGACCAGAATTTTTTTTTGTTTTTGTAAGAGATATTTCGATAATATTCTGTTACGGTAGTCACTGAAGGCTTCACGAATAGCTCTCTTGACAGTCAAACGCGTTTCATTCAGCATCTCTGTATCCACAGCCTTATGGTTTGTTTTACAGCTATCATCTAGTTGTCTCTATATGTGTAGAAGTTACTTTACAGTGACTCTACTCCACTGTAGGATTCCTTCCACCATGAAGTGCTCCACTACGTGTATATATATTTCCAGTGCATGGTCAAGTATTCTCTTAAACTTCAGCCGTAGTTCCTTTGTACCCCTCTGAGCTGTAAGTTTCAAGTTCTTCATTGATACGTAATACTACAGACTCTTTACCTAATTTAAAGAACACACGAATCCTTCACATGTTTCAATTGCCTTTAAGCATCCGTAATCAATGTTACTATAACTGCCACATGGTCACTGATACCAGTTTCAATGTAGACACCCTCGGTTAGGCCAAGTCTGTCTGTTGCCTTTAGATGCAACATATTTCCAGCGTGAGTGGGCTTCTGAACAATCTCTACTAGGTATTTCTCATTCATTAGTGTTCTACTGCCACGCCTAGCACTAATAAAACAGTCATTTTTTTAGTTGATTGTTGGATCATCGAAGTCTCTTCCGATGGTGACAGTATGATTGAGGAACTTGTATACTAGCTAATCGTTGTTTTCACTTAAATTTTCGGTTATGTCAAGAATCGTCTGGCAGGCGATTCAGTTACTATATTATGACTACCCCTGATGCTGGGTCTTGCCCAAACAATCTTGTGTAGCTCTTCAGTTTCTATGTCGGTGGACACTATTACCCATTAGCTTATCGTCTCGGTATACACTTATTTTTCTCATTAATATCACTGATGTTTATTTAGAGTTTTAATCAGCTTTCTGTACCAAGTATCTGTGCTCTTCACTATTTTTTTGGGAGCACTTCAAATTGTGGCATTTTATTGCGGAAGACTCGGCAGTTAACCCCTAAGATTTCAATACACTTGCCGCGGCATTTCTTACATTCTTACAATGGCAATTCCGTGATCCCTACAGATGTTATCTAGAGCTGGTGGGGAGGTAAAGCAGGTGGCAGACTTCGGTTCATTGGTAGGATACTAGGAAAATGAGTTTAGTTCAAAATGGTTCAAATGGCTCTGAGCACTATGCGACGTAACTTCTGAGGTCATCAGTCGCCTAGAACTTAGAACTACTTAAACCTAACTAACTTAAGGACGTCACACACATCCATGCCCGAGGCAGGATTCGAACCTGCGAAGTGCCTAGAACCGCCCGGCCACACCGGCCGGCGAATGAATTTAGTCCACGAAGGAGATTGCACATACAACACTCATGCGACCCCATCCTATAAGATTACTCTAGTACATGAGATCCATAACAAACAGAACTAGCAGGGGAAATTCACCACACACAGCGAATGGACACAGGTTTATTTGACGCATGGAGGGTGTCACGGAGTTGCTGAGAGAAATGAATTGGCAAACGCTTGAAGACAGATGCAAACTTTTCAAAGAGGGCTTACACAGAAAGTTCGTAGCACCAACATTAAGTGATGAATCTAGGAACTTGGTTCAACTCCCTACATATTGCCTCTACAGGTATGGCGAGAACATGTTTAGATTCGTTGCAATGGACACAGAGGCATTGAAGCAATTATTCTTTCTGTGCTTCATACGCGAATGGATCGACAATAGGCTTTTAATAACAGGTACAATAAGAAGTAACCTATTCCATGCATTTCATAGTGGTTTACAAAGTATTTATGTATATATCTATGTAGACATACGTGTAGGTTATGGACACACTTCCACTTCCGTATACATGCGGCCAGCGTATATGAATGACGTGTGGAGTATTCGGATGCCAGTCACGATCCCGCAAGAGATTTACCCTGGAGTGGATCGAACTGCACTCACACTCGTGGTGCCAATACAGGAGCAGCTAGAGTGAGAAGTGGTGCATCCTCGGTCTAGGAAACTGGCAAGGGAAGCGGAGAATGACTCGGTGGCCAGTATACTCTGGATGGCCCGGAGCTGGTTTGTGGAGCCATACAACGATGAAGACTACTGACCTCAGGAAGTAATCTCTTCCACGACTTTCAGCAAAGGAAAAATATCTGTTCAGAAATTACAGTGCAATAATATTGATTTGCCGCTCTATGTTTAGTGAAAAAACAATATGTGGTCGGGTCCAGAGATTCACGCGATGTCGACCAGCCGACGTGTCAGTCACTACCAAATGGCATCATCTGGATGCGGTAAGGAAGGTCATACGGTCACAATACCACTCTCCCAGCCGATATCAGCATTTGAGACCTAGGAACCGCCACTTCTCATTCAAGTCGGTTGTCAGGCCGAGATCGAGCGCATGCTATTGCGGCCCTCTTGTAAAGGGAAAACCCTGGCAGGTCAGGGAATTTAAATCGGGTCCTGGGCCAGCGACGCTGGCCTGTCACCTTCGGAAGCGGACACGATTACTCACTGTAACAGAAATTAATTTGTTTGGTCACTGCACGTGAATGCATGTGGCGACTTTAATTGTTCAAGAAAGGGAATCCTTCGTTACTATATGCCTGGCGAATTTAGCGCAGGAACGTATAACTTTCGGCAGTAGCGCAAAGCTGAAAGAATTGGACAACTCACTAAATTGCGTTGTTAGTGGGAGACTAGCATGCTTTTCTTCTGCCTACTTTCCTCCCTCACACAGAACAACATTTTTTCCTACTTAAATTGTGTTATATCCTGAATGTATATGCCTTGTTAATGTAACTTATGATGGCATTTATAGTTAAGCGTCATGTTTCTATTATCGATGGGAATCGGTACGCAGCTAGTTCCTTCCGAAACGTCAAACTGTTCACAAAAAGAGATATGTAACCACAGTAATTTTTTTAAATATATTCAATGCTTAGTTTGGATAACAGATTGACAATCTTAGAAATAAGTAAACATAATACAACAGATTAGCCATTCAGACAGATACATTTTAATTTGAAGTAGTAGTAAGTCTAGATTGCAAATTTTTATTAAACATTAGAAGTCATCTATTAATGGTAACCATTTTCCATCGCATCTAGATCATTGTTCATCGTCACACCATGTTCCTAGAATGAAAAAGAATATATATATATATTTCCTCACCACTGTCGCTACTCATTGAGAGTTCCACGCTACCGTATTCACGGCAACAGCTGGCGTCTGTACACTTATCCTTGCTTCAACAGCTCAGTTTGAATTTTCACGTAGCACCCGTACATGGCAGTTTAGCGTTCTTACAAACGTGCATGAACAACTAGTACAAATAATTGTACCGGTTGTAATTTTAAGTTTTTATATACGTTGTCCTCGTCTGTTAAGCAATATTGGTTCCCGACGAGGTCACTGCAGCAGGCGAGGGACAAAGCTCTCTCTTTACAACGCATAGAGTTTTGACGCTACTTAGCAACTGACGAAGGTGTCTTCCCTCACTTGTCAGTGCTACCCTCGCCACCTAATAGTACAAAAACACTTTTATTATTATGCTGTATCCATATTTTATTATGTAGATAAAAGTATAATATTAGTATCTATTATCCTATAAGACGAATTTTATTTTTACATTCGATAGAGATGGTCTGATGCGCTAGATATGATTGAAGCCGGTTACCACTGACAGTGATTTTTAATTTTTAATAAAAATTTGCGGTGAAGGCTGTTTACTGTTTCACATCGTCTAATCACACCGCTGATTTTTGTAATGATATTTAAAAAAATATCAGAGATATTTTATGTTTTAATTCGTGTTTTGCAACAAAATGGAAATCTAATTTAAGCTGATTTTGAATTTAGCTTTTTTTAAATGTGATAATGTTGTAAACAAGTTACAGAATTTCCCAGACCTAGTATGCAGCATTGGATGGGAGAAGGAGGAAGACCTGGTATTAGAAGTCTGCTGCAATAGAACTGGCGAATGCTGTTGGATTGCGTGTAAGGTCAAAAAAGACGGAAAAGTCGGCACATGGCAAGAGACTTTTGCAGTAAATGATACTCGACGTTAACGATTAGAACTTGAAAAATTGCTAGAAAGGATGGGTGATGATAATGAAAATTCAGATGGGCCGAGTAAAACAGGTGCTCAAAATTACTGGAGAGCTAACATTTTTTTTCTTTTTTTGCTACGCAGTGAGCGCCAACAAATCGGAGCGAGGCACGGCGGAAGCGTGGGTGCACGCCTGCACTCGGGCCTAATTGGCGCCGTTAATTGCCGGAAAGGTTTGGAGGGGGGAGGGGGGGGAGGGAGGGGCGGAATGGCGTGAGCATGATGAGGTCCGCAACGAATTCGCAACTGCCGCAGGTGCGGGGTCGCTCTATGCCACGGAGCCGCCACATGTCCACCTGAAATACGGCAGGCGAAAGCGTCAAGTGCACGGTGAATACGTTCTTTCACAGCTGTGTCCGCAGCCGCTGCGACCTGCATAGTGCTGTGCTGTTCCTTTCGAGTTCTTATAAGGGTGAGGGTAAGGTTCCCACGGCTCATAGCCACATATGTCCCACTGGAATCCCGTGACGAAGTAGCAGCTCTCCCGCTAATCTTTTTATCACCATCGTTAATTCAACTTAGTAAACGGCCCAAACTGAGTAAAAAAAAGGAAGAGGGAGGACAAGGTTAAATTTCTTACTCCGCAAAGGTATCGCAGACCTTACTCAGTATTTGACTAAAATTTCAACTTGATATATCCACCATTTCCGGAAGCAAAGGGGCCTTAACAAAGAGACATTCACACGGACAACAAATTTCAAAAACAAAAACAAAATTATCGTGATATAAATACAAATCAACGGTTTTGGGATGTTTTCCTTTATTTGTATTGTTAAATCTTGTTTGCGAAATTTCATTATTCCGGGTCAACGGGAAGCACCGAGTAGTTTTTGATGAGCGAGTTTGCGAGTATCAAAATATGTGACATAGAATGCCGTATCTTTTGGCTGCATGCGCATAGAAGATTAAATTTCTTACACATTCGAGGAACTGTAGACCTTAGTATTTGTCAGAAATTTCACTTTGACATACCTACCCATTCCTGATAGAAAGTGGTCTTAACTGTTGGACAGACAGACAGACGGACAGAGGGGCAGCCAAGTCACCGTGCAAGGGTCCCGTTGTTACAAACGACATACGCACGGAACGCTAAAAATTTGTCGACCGAGAGATCTGTAACCGACCTCATTCGTGAGTGAGGTGTATTCTCTAAGGAGTTTTCCGATAAACCGTAGTCTCGCACGTCACTTCCCGACGACTTGGTTAATGTAGCCGTGTCAATCAGATCGCTTCGGAGACATACTCTTACATATTTGACGGTTGTGACCGATTACAGAGATTTGTCAGTGACCTTGTAGTCATATTATATCGGTTATTTTCCTCTATTTACGACCATTAAACTATATTTATTTGTGTTCAGGACCAGATACTAGTCAGAACCAAGCACTGATCAACTACCACTCTTCTTTTACTTTTTAACAATTTAATAACAACCTGGCAGCGAACAGCCTCAGAGACTTAAAACATTATCTATTAGGTGGTTTTTATGTACCAGTATCGTGAGCTGTAAATTTCCCTGACAGTCATCAGACATTAATTATATTTGCAGCTGTCCATTAGGACGACTTACGGCGTTCTGGCGAAAGTGTTCAAGCGAACTAGAAACCTATGCCGAGATTATTACGCACGTGTTTCGTTTTCTAGCTGACGGCGAGGTGCTTTTTTGAGAACTTTCGGAATTCAGGAAGTACCACGGCAATCTCGATACAGTTGGGACACTGTCGATGGGTCAAACTGCTCTGAGCACTATGGGACTTAACTTCTGAGGCCATCAGTCCTCTAGAACTTAGAACTACTTAACCCTAACTGACCTAAAAACGTAACACACATCCATGCCCCAGGCAGGATTCGAACCTGCGACCATAGCGCTACCGTGGTTCTAGACTGAAGTGCCTAGAACCGGTCGGCCACTCCGGCCGGCGGAACACTGTCGTTTAGTGAACAAAATACGAACCTGTCGAGTATTAGACCAGATTTGTGAAAGGCTCCAGGACTTTCTTGCACGAACAATCCAACACATTCTTAAAGGGGAGAAATCGATAGATGTGTAACTAATTTATGAAATGCAGTTAGGGAGTGTTATAGAACCGCCAGTATTTTCAGTACATAGTGTGTCAGATATTTTGAGAGGTGGTATTACCCTCCAAAACAAAGAAAAAGTACAGTAAAATGGGCTCTAAAATGAATACCTTAACAGCTATGAGCACTTGTTCAACATAAGAGACCTGATTCACGGCAGCGAAAATGAGGAAGTGCTCTCAGGAGATGCGTTTTAGGCCCATGTTAGTTGGGCTTCATTTTTCTTCTTTTGGTGAGTATTACCACCTCTAAAAATATTCGAGACTTCTGTTTAACACTCTGTATATAGATTATCTTGTGGGCAACTTACGAAGGCCATGTCTATAGAAAGGTTGCAACGCCATAAGACGGTAACGAACAGAAGGAAGACCGCCGGTGGATTGATGACTGATGCAGCAATAGGTACTTGACCCTGGAACTAGATACACTTAACGTGATGTGGACAAATAGGCGAAGAGACCCTCCATTGCGTGATTGTACTATTGAAGAAAAAGCAGAGGAAACAGTTCCAAGTGTACAATGCGGAGTTGTTATAATTACATTGCAGCCACTCACATAGGTCCAGCATGGGCTGTAATTAGCGTATGGAAGAAAAATTTGGTAGATACGCTAGTCCATTACCACGCAACCGATTTACGCCGAAAAATAAAAGATTACAAAATAGTTACAGTTCTGGCCACCAGTCTGGCACTGTGAATCCAAAAAAGACGTGTGAAGATTTTTCCACATGTAATGAATTAGAAGCGGGACTTGGGCAGATCAAACAAGTGAGTAACGCAAAATATTAATGTTATTATTATCCAGCGCTTACACAATTGTTTCAATATGAGCACCGGTTTCGTCGACGAGATGCTGCATCCGTGAAACGATGTGGTCGACAATCACTTGCAATAATTTTGAGCAACATGTTCCTGTATACTGGCCTTCAGATGAGGTAGAGACCGGACGTGTCCTTCATAAACACTTCTTTTTGATATACCCAGGGGCAAAAGAGACATGGATTCAGAACAAGTGATGTGCAGGTCGTGCGTCTGGAAAGCCTCTGGAGACAACACGTTCGTGGAAGGCAACATTAAGCAAATCTTTCATTGGGTGAGCAACAGGAAGTGTTGCTTCATCTTGCATGAAAACAATGGTTTCCACGCAGTTGCCTTCTTCCAAACCAGGCACCACATGTTGAAGAGGAGGTCTCGATAGCGTGCAGACATAGCGGTTCACCTAACTGGCTCTCTGGGCGTGTTATCTTCGACGAAAAATGGTCAAAGAATGAATGGACTTGTGAATACACACCACACATTCACATATGATGTGTGCAATGGCTTTTCATGGACAACAGTTGGTTTGACGGTACTCCAAATTTGGCGGTTCTGTGTGTTCACTGCACCCTATAATGTAAAATGTGCTCCCTCGCTTCATAGAATATTGCCAGCCACATGTCATCAACTTTGATCTGTGCTAGAACGTTGTTGCTGATCGTGAGGTTTCAGTTGTTGCACCATATGGATCTTGATATGGCTCCGTATACTATCCAGGCGTAATAATTGGTTGTATTCATGCCGGGTCTCCAGCCGGAACATACCATCATCTGGACACAATATTCCAGCGGTCCACTTGGCCGCCATCTTCACGTGCGCCGGATGTTCCGGAGAGATAATCCAACGGCGTACTCAACTGAAGATTGTGGCCAGGTGGACCGCCAGCATATTGTGTCCAGATGATGATATTCTATGTACCGGGTGGAGACCCGGCATGAATACGACCTTATTGATCTTGTACGGGTACCAGTATAACATAGACCGCAAAACTTCCTATACTGTTGACCAAGAGATGGATAATTCTCATGATACTATCACTACCAAGGGTAGGTGCTGCATGGTCAGTCATAGCAACAGCAACCTCATCAATAACTTGCACCAAGACAGGACGCCTTACTACTCCAGGTGCCGCACCAAGCTCACCCGTGTTTTCGAATATCATTATCAACTTTTTAATTCATTTAATAACATCGGACCTCTCCTCAGACCTTTGAGTGGGTGATACTCTCACAGTGCAGGACCATGCCGTTCACCTAAAACAGTTTCACTAACAGCGCACGCTCTCTCTTCTGGATAGTCACACTGTTCACTCACTCCATGGCTTGTCGAACGACAACGTGGATGTCAGACTGTCATACAGACGGTATACAGAGCCAGATATGCATCTATTGGCCAAACAAATGGTTTTCAAGAGACCAGTTCCGTTTTAAATCATTGGCGTAGCTACCAAGTTTCGCTACCACATGATAATTAGAGCCCACAATGGACCTCCTTGCGTAGCTGGTCTTTAATTAGAACCACTCGGTACCTAGTAGGAACTGTTTGGTGCGACCTCAAGGTTGAATGATCACATGAAATTTATTGTAGGAAGAGCAAATGCCCCAGCGAGATTCATTGAGAGACTATTGAGAAGAAATGAATTTGATTGTTACCTGATTCCAGAGGATGATCTGCCACAATCGATTTATCCGTGTTGTCCAGTGGAACACCAAATTCGTCCCTTTGATACTGTAACTTTGCAAGGACGTACAGAGAGGCCACAGAAATTCAAAAGCACACAAACAGCTTTAGCAGAATAGATGAACTTGTGAGTCTTGGTGGCAAATAAAAGGAAGAGCCAACTGCTCTGCAGTTCAGGCTCCTTAACATACGTCGGCGAGATCCCGTTATCTCAAGAAGTGTGCTGAAGGCGTCACAGCACTACCGTTCCATGGTTTCAGATCAATAGTTGTAGCTGCTGTGCCTGTTTCCGTATGAAACTACTAACTGCGTCTTTATAGTCTTTGCTGATATCTCCAGAATTAGGACACGAACAGTTTAGCACAGGAACATGTTTTAGGCAATGGAATAATGCCTGGATTACGAAAGTAACCAAGGAAATAAGTAAGGTGTCTGAGCATCAACTCACTGTCATGTTACATTACTAAACTCATCTTCATCTATTGCCTATTCCGTTTCTATAATGCTGTTTTAAAGTTCCTTCCCTGCAACCAATGTAAATCTAGCGTGATACCACGTTGCATAACGCTGATGAGCTAAGTTGATACGGTAACACACAATACGATGGGAATGCAGCAGGACGGCGTAGGTTCTCTTCAATCAGAAAGGGTACCAACAATCAGAAATAAAATGATTTTTATTAAATATGAAGAAATATCCAGCTTAAATGAGGCTTCTTCCTGTGAAATGTCTAACTCAACTAAAGGTTTCGAAATTATTAAAAGCCCTGAGAAATGTCAGAGAGTCTCTGAGTGATTCCTGCTTAGAGTCCAGAGCTGGACACCTACGATGCCTACTGAGCCTGAGTCTTGGAGACGACGGACGAACATTGCAGTTTGTGAACTCGGCGGCGCCGGCCGCGGTGGTCTAGCGGTTCTGGCGCTGCAGTCCGGAACCGCGGGACTGCTACGGTCGCAGGTTCGAATCCTGCCTCGGGCATGGGTGTGTGTGATGTCCTTAAGTTAGTTAGGTTTAAGTAGTTCTAAGTTCTAGGGGACTTATGACCTAAGATGTTGAGTCCCATAGTGCTCAGAGCCATTTTTGAACTCGGCGGCAACTGGAGACTGTACAGGACACGGCGCATTGAAGACAATTTTCCGCCTTAGCTCAGGGCTCCGGTATTTAACGAGGCATCAATCAATCGCTATCCACACACGTGATGCCCATGGGCTTTCAGCTGCGGCCCCTGCTCTGTATAGTTCCTACAGCCAGCCCATACAGTTGCTGCGCTCATATGTTTCGAGTGCGACTTATCAGCTGCGATGTTGTACTCTCTCGAGTCGTGAATATCGTCACTACACAATACGGTAGTCATAAGAACTTAAGAAGGATGTCCTAACTTTTATGCCAGATTAAAATGGTGAAATAATTGGTACCATGCTGGTTCGACCTTCTAGGCTTTGATCGAGCGCCGTGTAGGTACAACAACATTTTCTTTAAGAGCCCGTTCCTGCTATCATTTCTTATAACGAAAGCTCTGAAAGTTGTTTTGTAGTACAAGATCAAGAGTAAACTGGTGGCCTAATAAGTAGAGCACAGATGTATCATCCGTCTGTCGATCTGTTTTTACTGTTTCGTATTGAGCGGTTTCGGGCAGTGTCGCACATCTTCAGATCTGTTAAACAATTTTAAAAAATTAATGAAAATTTGGTTCTAATCCTGTTTCTAGAAGATTACAGAGATAAGAACTTCCCTATATATTACAAAATAAACAGTGTTTAATGTACCATTTATTGTAATTACAGAGTAAGTCTTACGGGGAATGTCTGTTTCACTCTCAAATGGTAAACTCAAATTACTATGCCTTCGATTTATTTTAAAATTTTAAGTCTATTTGGTCTAACCAGCGTGTCACAAGTAAGTCCAGTTTTGATAAATTGCATGTAGAAGTTTCAACAGAAGTTAATGACATTATATTATCATCTTCATAGAACGATATGTAGATTATGGTACGTAGGTATGGGAAAAACCGACGATATTGGTACTTTATTTCTGAATAACCGGTGTTTCTCGGCATTTTCTTGGTCTCAATTATGACAGTTCTTTTTATTCTTTTGCTAAAAACTGCGTAGAAAAACCGAAAATATCTATCATAGCAGTAGCGCTAAAATTTTAAGTTTTTAAATAAACTTTTTTTAAGGAATGAATATATTTATTCATAAAATTAGCGTTGTTTTGAAATATTGTATTATTACAGAAAATGGGAAAAAAGGTCAATGCTAGTTTAATAACAATGCCTACAGAAACACAACAAACATATGGCATAGAAACTGGTAAAGGATTGCTGAGACAATAATGTACCTGTTACCATGTGGCATAGCCTATTAGATGGTACGCGTGTACATACAGCGTGAAAAATTTTCTTCCATATTGTCTATATGGTAGTTTCTCACTATCGTCGTCCGACATCAATTGTGCTACAGAATAGCGCCATGCTAATCTGGAAATATTTTACGAAGTGAAGTATAAGGCTCATTTTGCTTTAAAAGATTAAAAGCTATATGAACCACAACCAGCTTTTGACGTAGTACACCGAAAAAAACGTAAAACTTAACCCTTCATTCGTAGTTTACAATAAAAATAGAAAACAGCTGATCTGCTGCATGTGTCTAGATAACATGTCACTATGTGCTTGTTGCCCTCCAAAACGGACAAATTAACACTAAAAATTGAATTTGTTCAACTTCCGTTTTCACCCCTTAGCACTGACTATTCCTAGCGTCCACGTAATTCTATGAACTCCGGTTGTAACACAATTTTTGCGCAGAGTTTAAAAAAATTAGAATCAGTAGGAGAATACTTGTGTAGTAGTCAACCATGTATCACCTTCGAGAAACACTGCGAATACTGGACGCACTAGGTTTTATTGTATATTGCATATTTAATTTAATATTTGGATTCTCTGTATCTTGACACTGAGACAGTCAACAGATTTCAATCTTTGTTCGATTTCTGTGTTTATGTCAGGAAATAATAGGAACAGAAAAACAAAAAGTTGGTTACTTCGTAAACCGGTTATTCTGAGCGGTTTTTCATAGTCGGATTAAAATGGCGTAAATGAAGCAAGACAACCGAGGATCGGTTGTTTCAGCGATAGATGTGCGCTATCCATAGATTATAGTACAATTGGAAGACATCGTTTTGAAAAAAAGTTGAGTATGTATAATTACCAAATTCAGATACGATGAATAACAGATCAGGTAAGAACTAATAGTATCCTAGAATTATGTAGGTTGAAATACTGATGATAATAATGCATTGTCTGATCAAAAAAATGGTTCAAATGGCTCTGAGCACTATGGGACTTAACGTCTATGGTCATCAGTCCCCTAGAATAGAACTACTTAAACCTAACTAACCTAAGGACATCACACATATCCAAACCCGAGGCAGGATTCGAACCTGCGACCGTAGCGGTCGCGCGGTTCCAGACTGTAGCGCCTAGAATCGCTCGGTCACTCCGGCTGGCCATAAAATAACAGACGTTGATTTGATATGTGTCCACACTTGGCCTTTGTAACAGTTTGTTATCTGCTGGGGAACATTTTCAACAAGACATCAATACGTCTGTAGAGGAATGGCAGCCCTTTCTAGCTCCGAGCCGAAACAAGAGAAGATAGCAATGTTGTACCCTGGTATCTGGAGCGAAGGCGACGTCCTCACTTATCCTATAGGTGTTTAAATGCGCCATTGTTCTGGATTACGGTCCATGTCTTGTGACACTAAGTCGTGCGATCTGTCCTTCAGAAGCGGACATTAGGGTGTAGAGCTCTTGGTGCATATCGAGAGGTGTAGTCTATCTGCCAGTGCCCGGTTTCACTCTCTCACCTCCTTCTATCCATAACGACACAAACCCGACATTACATTTTAGAAGCACTCATCACACGACACAGGTACACGCTTCACACTTCACAGGACATCGGAAAAAGACAATGGCAAACCACCTCCACTAGTTGACTAGACTGAAATGCAGGTTTTCTGCATCTGCTCCCCTACGCTTATTCGGTAAGAATAAGACTACTTTGACTTTAGAATACAATAACTCCGCACTTTTAAGATTCATTTCGTTGTAACATGTTCTAGTAGGACATATATACTTACGGATGCTGTTCAGACCATTTAGTGACGGTGGCTGTTGCAGTGCCGCCCAGCATCGTGGACCGGGAGACGAGCACGGACATGGTGGTGCGCGAGGCGGCGAACGTGACGCTCACGTGCAAGGCGGTCGGCTACCCCGAGCCCTACGTCATGTGGCGGCGAGAGGACGGGGACGACATCAACTACAACGGCGACAGCGGTGAGTCCACGGCGTAGCGTCTCTCACACTGCATGCCATGTGCGCAGAAATCCAACTAAATACAGTGGGCTTGGTGTGGGCTCCAACTGTATCTTCTTGTTCTTGTTCTTCTTCTTGTTGTTCTTCTTCTAAGGAGTAAGCGATTCGCCTGTTTCTCGCACAAAGGAAGCTGTTGTCGGTTCCTCGGCAATGATAAAACTTTTTTTGACGTCATATGAAATGTATTCGCAATACAGAATATGGACAGCCATCAGCTATACAGGTGTAAATTTCAAGTTGACAACCCAGAATAGCTCGAAAAATAAGCTTCACATGAAAAAATGTATAGAATCCAAAGCTGATTACTTTCGAGGGGGACATCCGCTGGTGCAGAAGTTAGTCCGCCACCCCAGCCCTCTGGGGGTGGGGCAGGAGGTAAGTTTAAAATTTCAAATGGGAACCCCCATTTTTTATTGCAGAATCAGATTCTACACAACAAACTACGTACATTTTGTCTTACATATTTGTTTTGATTCTTGGTAGTTGGCGCTGTAATTCAAGAAAATCCATGTTCTCATTTTTGAGTGGAAAATGGGTACGAATAAGTAAAAAAATACTTATTTACTTCGTAAATTTTGATTCGATAAAACTAAAACTACCCCTCACTCCCCATAGGGTCCGGTTTGAGAAAGAAGAAATAGAGTTTTACAAACGTTGACCCAAATATTAATTTTTTCCGCAGATTCGGATAAGTTTTGTTTGTTTCGTGGGACTCACTTCTTATTCATCCGTAACCATTTTCCACGCAAAAATGAGAACATGGATTTTCTCGAATTACAGCGCCAACTACCAAGAATCAAAACAAATGTTTAAGACAAAATCTACGTAGTTTTTTTATGTAGAACCTCGTTATGATAAAAACTGTGTGTTCCCATTTGAAATTTTAAAGTTGCCTCCCGCCCCAACCCCAGGGGGCTGGGGTGGCGGGCTAATTTTAGCAGCAGCAGATGTCCCCCTCAAAAATAATCAACTGTGGATTCTACACATTCGTTCGTGTGAAGCTTATTTTTCGAGTTATTCTGGTTTGTCAACTTAAAATTTACATCCTGTATAACTGAATGACAACAATGATATCTAGTGCCGACCCTCGAACCTAGATTTCCCGCTTATTGCCAGCGGTCACCTTACCATGAGGCTATCCGAGCACTACTTACAGCCAGATCCAGATTTCCGTAAGTCCTGAACCATGTGTCTACATCTGCACTCGTACGCTCATTATGCATATTCCCGTACGGGGGAAACATTTTAATTGGAAGTCGTTTGCCCTTTTCGGCAGATAGGTATGACATTGCAGTCTCCGTGTTCCTCAGAAGTACGATGCACTATTCCTTTGGACATGCACACATGTTTCTCATATTCGGAACTGTGAATACATTTCATGTAGTTCATAATGACTGTAGTTGCCACAGTACCACATTGCGCCGTATATTTGAACAACACAGCCACTGCAATATCGTATTTCGGTGTTCTTCCTCTTTGCATTCTATTCAGAATTGGAACCCTCTCTCTTTATTTTCGTCACCTCTAAATCTATGCAGTGTCGTGAGGCCTCCCGCAGATCTCTGCAGTCTCGTTCCTGATTGCTGTGTCTCACTGAGACGTTTAGCACTCGCCATCCATGTATCCGAGCCGTAAAGCAAAACCGTCATAGCTATGATATAAAATTTCATTCTCATTTCATTTCTAGTTTTCCCAGATAATGTTCTTTAGATTGTTCCACATACGGTTGGTACGTATTCAGTATGTGACTGATCTCAAGATAAGTGTTGTAAGTTATCTCACAGCCAAGAATTCGAAGTGTGACATTTGCTCAATATGTATAAAGACGTTCCATGTGAGATGAAGCAAAGACAGCTCCCATAACTTGTAACATTAAATCACTGAAACCTTCACGCTAGGCAAAATGTGTAATTCTCATGCCATCAAAAAACAACTTGGGCACGCTATCTGACTCGTAAAAATTAATAGAAACAGTCACAAGAGCGCGCGCGCGCACACACACACACACACACACACACACACATATACACACACAGACACACACACACAAGCACGACCGCACGCGTACATCCGTTATTCAGCACAACCGGAAGGAAATAGACCTGCATAAGCAAGGTGAGCTCTGATCACTAAAGGCGATTGACCAAATTGGACTTATGTTAGCTTTGCTTTCAACTTACAGCGTCTATAAGTGCTATGACGATGTTTTGTCAGTTTCGTAATATGCATTGGCGAACAAAAGAGTATTATAACATCAGAGCCAAAATGTAAATTATCAAAACATTATTCTGTAGTATCACAGTAATGTTTGACATCTATTCGCACGATGTGTAAGAAGCTATAGGGGCATGGGCACCCATCGACCTACCTTGCCAGGACATGGAGCTTAGTAGCATGCAAACAAAACTTGCTAGTCACTAGAGTCTTGCGAGATCGGAATTCAGTATTTGATTTCCGATGAGACCTAATTATTTGTGGATAGAGAAAGTTCAACAAGAAACCAATTGTGCAGTGTGACACGATCTAGTGCTTGAATACAAAGAATAATAACCGAATTATTGAAGAAATCCGAAAGAAATAGATTAACTTCCATTTTACTAAGCACAGGCATACGGTTCCGACCTAATCGCGGAATAATCATAGTCAGGCGATGTCGAAACAGCCGCCCATTTCTAACTACAGATATCAAACTGAAATTGTCTCAACCAATTCCTTAGTCATTGTAGAATTTCGGCAACAGAATGCATCTCCACCAGGCAAGGACAGTCCTTTCCCCAAACACATTTCCAGAAGTAGTCACCCAACCGGATCCTGGAAAGAACATAGACTAGATTGGCGAATATTCCTTCAAATAAGAAGGACCTCATAGTAATTTCCATCGGTTGAACACGCTAACTAGCGTCAGTGAAGATGCAAAGAGATTGCTGCAGTTTTTTTTTATATCGATTAATAGAAAGTAATTATAGCAGAAGTACGTAAGGTATTGTAGGTACAAATATCGCTATCTACTAAAAGCAAAGTACGGTGTAATGGGGAGAAATGAAAGTACCGAATGAACAGGCAACTTTTACGGCCAATTACCCAGGAAAATTTTTGTTGGGGCTGGATATTTAGCACTAAAAGCTTTACTCTTGCTCTTCTGTGTGCAGAGAATCTCATATCTCTTCTATATATTTTCTTTATGTATGATTGCTAAATAATTTCTATTCCAGATCCCTAAGTCGGAGCAATATAAAAGTATGTTACTAACAAAACATTTTCATGTACGTAATAACCATTGTAAAATGAAAGAAAGACCAGACGGATTTTCTAATGGATACCGGAAGTTTCCTTAATCTATATGCTTGAATGGATCATAACCTTGGATCGGATGGTGCTGTGTAAACTGCACAAAGATTCCACGAGGAAGTTACTTGCCATCTTCAGGTGCAGATTTTACGTCGGGAAAGCGTCAAACATGACATCTCGTATCTCTGCGGGGAGGAGGTGGAAAACAGGCACGTGAAGACGACGAGAAGCTGCCTCGTAGAAATACCGTGCAGTTTAATAACACCATCCGAAGCGACTCCTGTGAAACATTCACGTTATTTTAACGCCGGGAAACAGTTTATCTCAAAGTCTTTGAAAGTATTTCAAAGAGAGTTACACCTAGAGGAAAGTGTATCAGGGAACACATGATGTTCCCTAGTCGGTGATTCAATATAATGACCAACTTTAGAACCACATGAAAGAATGTGCACTAGAAGCTAACGTAAGCAGTTTTCCGCATTTTCTACAGGTTTCGTTGGAGACAAGAGGTTCTGTTTTGAGCAGCGTTTGTGAACATTTAAGTGCTCCACAATATATTATACCTATCTGGAAGATATTGTTAACTGTTCAGCTACAGGGTTTTATTGTGAGTAAAATTCTGTATATTTTAAGAACTAGTTACATAATTTGTGGGCGGTTACGCCGTACTTCGTTAGTCGTGAATCATCTTGTACCTTGAAACAGAAAGTCTCGTTACCGTGTAAAACGTGACATTTGCTAACGAACTAAGTTCGTTTAATGTCTTAACAATTTACCCCGTTTCTAAAATGGAGTTACGCTGCCTGAAAGCAAAACAGCAAGACTCTCAAGTGCAAGGTAGATATTCCAGAATTCGAATCAAGAACAGGTGCCAACATGATCAACGTAAACGTAGATATGTAGTGAAGCAACTTAAATCACTAAAAAAAGCAAGTCTTCTGGCGAGACTGTATACCAATTAGGTTCCTTTCGGAGAATGCGGATGCATTAGCTCCATACTTAACAATCATATACAACCGTTCGCTCGAGGAAAGGTCCGTAGCCTAAAACTGAAAAGTTTCGCAGGACACACCAAATTCAAGAAATGTAGCAGGAGTAATCCACTTAATTACAGGCCCATATCGTAAACGTTGATGTGCAGCAGGATTTTGGAACATATATTGTGTTCGAACATTATGAATTATCTCAAAGAAAACTGTCTATTGACACACAGTCAACATGGGTTTAGAAAACATCGTTCTTGTGAAACACAACCAGCTCTGAATTCACATGAAGTGTTGAGTGCTATTGATAAGGGATTTCTGATCGATTCCTTATTTCTGGATTTCCGGAAGGCTTTTGACACTGCACCACACAAGCGGCTTGTAATGAATTTGCGTGCTTATGGAATATCTTCTCAGTTATGTGGTTTCCTGTCAGAGAGGTCACAGTTCGTAGTACGGACGGAAAGTCATCGAGTAAAACAGGAGTGATTTCTAGCGGTCGCCGTGGTAGTGTTATAGGCCCTTCGCTTTACCTTATCTATATAAACGATTTGGGAGACAATCTGAGCAGCCATCTTATGTTGTTTGCAGATGACGATGTCGTTTATCGACCAGTAAAGTCATCAAAGGATTGAAATAAATGACAAAACGATTTACGAAAGATATCCGTATGGTGTGAAAATTGGAAATTGATCCTAAATAATGAAAAGTGTGAGATCATCCACATGAGTGCTGAAAGGAAGCCATTAAACTTCGGTTACACGATACATCAGTCAAATGTGAAGGACGTAAATTCAACTAAATACCTAGGAATTACAATTACGAACAACATAAATTGGAAGGAACGCGTAGAACATGATGTGGGGAAGACTAAGGTTCAAATGGCTCTGAGCACTATGGGACACAACTGCTGTGGTCATCAGTCCCCTAGAACTTAGAACTACTTAAACCGAACTAACCTAAGGACATCGCTCACATCCATGCCCGAGGCAGGATTCGAACCTGCGACCGTAGCGGTCACGCGGTTCCAGACTGTAGAGCCTAGAACCGCACGTCCACTCCAGCCGGCGGTGAAGACTAAGGAAAGACTGCGTTTTGCTGGCGGGACACTTAGAAAATCTAACAGATCTACTAAAGAGACTGCTTACGCTGCACTTGTCCGTCCTCTTTTAGAACACTGCTGCACGGTGTGGGATCCTTACCACATAGGACTGACGGACTACATCGTAAAAGTTCAAAGAAGGGCAGCACGTTTTGTATTATCGTGAAATAAGATAGAGAGTGTAACTGAAATGATGCAGGATTTGGGATGGACATCATTAAAACTAAGGCGTTTTTCGTTGCGGATTAATTTTCCCACGAAATTCCAATCACCGAATTTCTCCTCCGAATGCGATAATAATTTTTTGACGCCGACCTACATAGCGAGAAACGATCATCATGATGAAATAAGTGAAACCAGATCTCGTGCGTAAAGATATAGGTGTTCGTTCTTTCCCTTCGCTATACGAGATTGGAATAATAGAGGATTGTGAAGACGGTGCACTTAAATGTGATTTGCAGAGTATCCATGTAGATGTAGAGATCATATTACTGACAAGTCAAGTTGTGGTGTCATCTTAAGACACCACTCGTGCATTGACCATCAAAAGCCCGCCAACGGACCCAGAACGGTGTCGCCAGTAAGGCAGTATACACATATCAGGCGCCGCACCTCCCCTCTTCGGGAAGACTACACGACACCAACGCCTTACCCGGCGCTGTAAAGGACGACAGAGCTCGGAAGCCGGTTCGTCAGAGCAATTCGTCGTCTCAGTTCGACAGCTCAGAACGGTGTCTGCCGATGTTATACGACGGTTGCCCAGAAAGTAATGCACCACATTTTCTCTTCAGCAATTACTTATTGAACATAATGAGAATCACACATTACCCTATTTTTTCATGTAATCTCCACCCCGTTCTCTGGTCTTCCTCCAGCGCCAAAACAGGGCGTGTATGCCCTGTCAGAAGCAATCCTTGTCCTGTCTGCAGGCCAGTGCTTCACTGTGTGAATCACCTTCTAAAAGCCCTCAAAATGTTTTCCATGAATGCGTCTGTCCTCTAGAATGACATCATCATCTCGCCGCAACATTTCCGGTGTGTCAGCCGTGTATGGTCTCCCCGACCTCAGCAAATTGTAGAGCTCCGCCGAACCGCTTTCTGATGACTTCACCCTCCGTGTCCAGTTGCTAAGTGTACTTCTGTCGACAGCAGATGCTCAATAGACTTTCCACAAGCGTTTGTCAGTATTCCCCACAGCTTCTTTCTCTGCAGTAAGAAATTCAATGACGGCAGGTTGCTTGCATCGTACATCATCTACAGAAGCCATTTTGAAACGCAACGTTTCGCATTCGTAGCATTGTTTTCGGCTGAGAAAAAGAATACGGTGCATTACTTTCTGGGCAACCCTCGTAGTTAGTTCGGTCTGCGAGAACCAGCCCAGCTAGATAGACAGATTACCGGTGAATTGTGAAAAAACGTTATTGAGAGATTGGAAATGTGTGTTATGTTCTACATGACTGCTTCTCAAAAGTTACGTAAAGGCAATAGCACGAGGATAACAGGCTATGAAACGTAGACACGGGTTATCTTTTCCTGCAGGAACACCAGATGTCATTGCGAATTGTACGAGTAAGTCATGTCACTCCTACTCCCCCCTCCCCTCCGCCCTCCTCTTCACTTGAATTCTGTGTTGGGTGTTGGGACCTGCGTGTCTTCTGATGATGCTCTCTGGAATAGGCCGCTCACAAGATGTACGCCGTACTCGGTACGTCCATCACTCGGATACAGACAGGACCTGCTCTCATCACTGAAGGCAACATAGCTCCATTCAAGTCTCTAGTGGACTCTTCTACAGCAGAATAGCCACACTTGGCGGTGCCGTGATGTCGGTGGTAGCCTGGCCTGAAGCAGAAGTGCTTTTAGACCTGTTGCGATCACACGGTTCCCAATGGTCCTTGGTGACACAGCAGGTGCTACCTGTGCCCTTCTTTCTTCCCTGGATGATGTCCGGTAGGCCACCGCTGCTGGCACAGTGTGTCAATCTTTCCGCACATGTGTAGTACGCGGATGTTCATAACCTGGTGTCCGGTTGTATGAATGATTCACAGACGACTGCAGAAAGCAGAGACCCACTACCGATACACTGTGCCCATGTGTAGCAATCCTTTGATACGTCCATCCATCTTCCCGCAGGCCTACAGTGCGACTGCTTCCAAATGACTACAGTTGTTCCATAAAAGTACTTACTCGTCGGCAGGGCCTGTTTGTGCTCTATAATTAATTTTCAGCTCTAAACTCAGCACGGTTACTAAATATGGGTCGGCCGGGGGTGGCCGAACGGTTCTAGGGGCTACAGTCTGGAACCGCGCCACCCCTACGGTCGCAGATTGTAATTCTGCCTTGGGCATAGATGTGTGTGATGTCCTTAGGTTATTTATGTTTAAGTAGTTCTAAGATCTAGAGGACTGATGACCTCGGAAGTTAAGTCCCATAGTGCTCAGAGCCATTTCCCACTAAAAATGGAGTCAAAACAGAGAGCGCACAGACAGTCCTCCTAAGCGCCATCTGATCTCCGATGACCGTGACAAATGAATCACTAACCCTACAACCACTCCGCGTCCACCTGTCGCCACTGAAGGCATTGTTTTCTGGGCAGTGTAGCTTTATACACCATACTCAGAACCACAACACTCCATCAGTATATTTAAATGAGAACAGTATTTCTTGGTTTTATGCTTACAATTCTGTTACTGTGCAGTGAGAGAAAACCTCACTGCATCGTGTAACCTCTCAACTTCCACTCTCTGTTGACCATTCAGGTTTTCTCTCACAGAAAGGTTGCATTCAGTCCTTACTGGCCAAATATATACAGGATCTCTTAAACTGAGTTGCTATTTAGTTATATTACCAGAAGCGATATTTGCGAAGTGTTGTCTTAGTTTTTGAAAAATTCTTACTTTGGTCAAGGTTCTTGGTGTGGCAGTTTTCCACAGCAAGTAATAATCATTCGTTTTAAGAATCAAATATATTTATTCTCCTCCACTGTAAATATACTTCTCAGACGCATTACGCTATTTATGTTCACGGAATATTTTTAGTTAATTGTCTATCCTGTCAAAATTTTTGTCCTGGTTTTTCATAGGTCAAAGGCCACATTTCAAGTTTAATATGCCCGCTGTTTGTCTACCGGCTCTTCGCGTGACAAAGTTTGCTCCAGTTGTTTATATAAATACACTATGTGATCAAAAGTATTCAGGCTTCCCAGAAACATACATCTTTCATATTAGGTGCATTGTGCTGCCACCTACTGCCAGCTCCTCCATATCAGCGAGCTCAGTAGTCATTAGACTTCGTGAGAGAGCAGAATGGGATGCTCCACGGAACTCACGGACTTCGAACGTGCTCAGGTGATTAGGTGTCACTTGTGTCATACGCCTGTACGCGATATTTACACGCTCCTAAACATCCTTTGGTCCATTGTTTCCGATGTGATAGTGAAGTGGAAACATGAAGGGACACTTACACCACAAAACTGTACAGGCCGACCTCGTCTGTTGACTGACAGAGACCGCTGACAGTTGAAGAGGGTCGTAATGTGTTATAGGCAGACATTTACCCAGACCATCACACATTATTCCAAACCGCGTCAGGACCCACTGCAAGTACTACGACAGTCAGGTGGGAGGTGAGAAAACTTACGTTTCATGGTCGAGCGGCTGCTCATAAGCCATACATCACGCCGGTAAATACTAAACGACGCCTCGCTTGATGTAAGAAGCGTAAACATTGGTCAATTGAACAGTGGAAAACGTTGTGTGGAGTGACGAATCACGGTGGACAATGTGGCGATCCGATGGCAAGGTGAGGGTATGGCGAATTCCCGGTGAACGTCATCTGCCAGCGTGTGTAATGCCAACAGTAAAATTCGGATACGCTGGTGTTATGGTATGGTCGTACTTTCATGGAGGGGGCTTGCACCCCTTGATATTTGCCTGACACTATCACAGTACAGGCCTACACTAATGTTTTGAGCACCTTCTTGCTTGCCACTGTTGAAGATCAATTCAGGGATGGCGATTGCATCTTTCAATACGATCGAGCAGGTTATCGTTCAAATGGCTCTAAGCACTGTGGAACTTAACATCTGAGGTCATCAGTTCCCTAGACTTAGAACTACTTAAACCTAACTAACCTAAGGGCTGTTGAGTGGTACTTAAGTAAATAAATTAGTGAAATCAAAGTGAAGTAGAAATTAGAATATAAATGAAAAACTTGGTTTAGTTTAGTAACTTACATACTGGCAAACAGCAGGCAGAACAGCAGAGCAGAAGAGACAATGACCGTGAAGTCAGCAAGTTCCACATAAGCGGACGCTGCGATTCAGTCCTCAGGGCATCGCCCGACCGGTTCACGTGTTTCTCAGTTGTCACATGTGATCAAAGGCCCTCGCCTACATTCCAAGAGCCAATGACCGACGTTAAGAAGATTCTTCGAGAAGCTTTTCAATGTGACAGACGAGGCAATGACCGTGAAGTCGTTCACTTCCAGTGAACTGAAGTGAATAAGTACGCGAGACGCAGTGGGCTCGACAGCCGAAGGAAGAGAAGTGAAGGAGAGTAAGAGCAGTTTTCAGTCAGATTAGGTGCTGAAGACCGTCATCCAAGAAGAGACTACATCATGCACAGACGCACCAAGTCCGCTGCCGTAATGGAATAGCAAGCAGCAGCCTCGGCGCCAGAAGACAGAAGTTAAAAGGTATTTGAAGACTGATTTTTACATACTCGGGTGACTCGTGAGGACGGGAAGGAGACGGCCTCACATCAGCAGTCACCTGTGAGCTGGGATGAAGACCTGACAGCCGAAGACTGGCAAGCGGGAGTCCGTTGTTCGAGTCCGCGACACTGGCCTTCCCCTGCCGCGCTGCTCCGCTGGCCGACGCACAACACACGCGGCCGCTTAGAGAAGAGAAACACTGGGACGTCACATCCAAGGTATCACCATCCGATGCACGACTTCGCTCGCAATAATTAAACGAGCTACCTCGTGCTGCACGTCTCCAGTCAACTGGGCGAGATGGCGACGCGGGATACACACCGCCACGCATAATCAGACGCCGCCGCTGCCGCAGCAGAAGGCCTCGCAAACGACACAGCTGCCGTTCTCCGAGCCAGAACATCGAGTAAGGAAACAGTTGTACAAATCTTCATCAAAGTTATCTTATGTAAAAATGTTGTTTCATTCTACCTCATACCCGAGCCAAGGAAGAACCCACCCTGCCCAAATGTTGTTAAGAGAGGAAAATTTATTAATTTTGTATTTTCACCCTCATATAATGCTTTAGAATCAGTTTCCTTTGCAGTATTGCTCATCCTGACAATTAACTAGCATCAAAAGGGAAAACCCAGTTACATTTAGTGGCAGAACTGTTACAGGGCTTCACACACAAACATGCCCAAGGCAGGATTCCAACCTGCGACCGTAGCAGCAATGCGGTTCCGGACTGAAGCGTCTAGAACAGCTCGGTCACAACGGCCGGCCACCTGTTCATAATGCATGGCCTGTGGCGGAGTGGTTACCCGACAATAACAATCCTGTTATGGACTGGCCTGCACAGAGTCTTGACTTGAATCCTATAGAACACCTTTCGGAAGTTTTTTAAATCCGACTTCGTGCCAGGACTCACTGACCGACATCCATACCTCTCCTCACTGCACTACTCCGTGAAGAATGGGATGTCACTCCCCAAGAAACCTACCAGCACCTGATTGAGAGAGTGGAAGCTGTCATCAAGGCTAAGGGTGGGCCAACACCATATTGAATTTCAGCATTACGGGTGAAGGATGCCACGAACTTGCAGGTGATTTTCAGCCAGATGTCCGGATACTTTTGATCACATAGTGTATGTCTGTGCCGGAAAAAGCCTCTGCATTTCGGGCTCCTAATAGTTCAAGTATTTATTCGTTTGATGCATATGGCACAATGTAATACGAATTCCTTTAGCGGCGTTTGTTCATGTTTTTCACGTCTACAATTTTCTTATATATATTATCGGAAGTGTAAACTAATATCTGCCCGAAATGAAATTGTTATCGATTTCTAGCAGCAATGCCCTTCCTCCTCTCCATTAGGTGAGCGTCCAAGATCTGATACGCGAATTTTCTAACTATATTCTGGTAATTTCTATGCATAGGATGCACACGTCCATGTTCAAATCGAAGAGGTTAGCACACAACCATCTAGGTAACTGAATTTACTTTAACCCAATTTTAGGACTGGTAGTCACGTGGATTCATTAGCGTGAGAAATGTTTACCAGTATCCCCTGTGCCCATTTATCTGTTCAAGTGTGATGCAAAAGGTAATTACATTTTTGTCGTTGTATTCGGCCGTTTCTGTTTTATATTAGATTAGGATTTAGTCTCTTCGTATAATTATAATTGTTAAGGCGACAGCACGTGAATTATTCTTCAAATTCTACCCCAACTACTGGTAATTATCAATTATTTCCCCAATCGTATGGGGACATTGATTGAGCCAGAGGATTCTTTTTCTTGATCAAATATCAAGAAATTTCTGTGCATCCATATAAATATTTAGCATTAGTGGCTTCCATTCCAGGCCTTGTCCAACTAAGCTACCTCTCTGTCTCTGCATCGGTGTCATTCCGGCAATGAACGTTGAAAAACGAATTTTCAGCTGTCAGTTCATATTGACACAACCACCTCCTAGATGTGACGTCAACAGCGCGTAACTCGTGACGCATGTCACGTGCCGAAAGTTGACAGAGTGGGGGTGACAGGTCGTCTATACGTATTTGGCTCCGTGTTGTCATGAGCAAGAGAAGCGATTTTCCTGTGTTGAAAAAAGGTATGGTTATCGGTTTCCGAGACACGTGGGGTTGGGGGCCGTACAACATATGAAATGGTGAAGTTCGTGAAATGTTCGTATGAATATGTTCTCTGCTGCCCACTATTGGAAGAAGCGGGAGCCAAATCGCTTATAACCTATGCACATTTAGATCTAGCATCGTTTCTTAAATCTACAAGGCGCGGTCAAAGATTTTCCTTTGGATGGCATTGCTGCAGCGTATATGCAATATAGTACGACAATGATGCAGGTGGACAAACACCGATATAGGCAATAGATTAGTGTGACATTTGTGTATTTGTGAAGGGCATGCGGGGAATGGGGGAACGTAGGCAATGAAGTTATCAAATGCGTTTAAATAGAACCAGCGTGCTGATATTCTTTTCGAGGCTTCCGAAGGACAAACACCGGTAGAAATCAATCGGAGAAGGAAGAATGTGTTTGGGGCGCCAAGTTCAGTGTTGCTTCATGATGCCTGACGTCCCCATGCAGAAAATGTCGTAACGCGGAAGTTACGCGAACACAAGTGTGAGACGCTCTGGCACCAAGTCTCTAATTCTGACCTCTCCCCATGCCATTATCACGCCTTCGGTCTCTTAAAAAGGCCTTGAAGGGTCGACGATTCCTGTCTGCATCGACATCTGCATTTACGTGGATACTCTGCAAATCACCCTTAAGTGGTTGGCAGAAGGTTCATTGATCCACCTTCACAACAATTCTTTATAATTACACTCTCGAACAGCAAGCGAAAGAACGAAAACCCATATCTTTCTGTGCAGGCTCTGATTTCCCTTATTTTGTAATGATGATTGTCGGTCAGCGTCAGCATAATTTTTTCGCAGTCGGAAGAGAAAGTTTGTGATACAGATTTCGCGATAAGATCTCGCCACAACGAGAAAAGCCCTTGTTTAAATAATACTGATCTCAAAACCTTTACCATATTTGTGACACATTCTTCCCCATTTCTGGATAACACAAAACGTTCTGTCCTCTCTTGAACTTTCTAAATTTACTCAATTAAACCTACTTAGTAAGGATCCCACACCGCGCAACAGTATTCCAAAAGAGGGTGGACAGGTGTAGTGTAGTAGATCTGTATCTCTTGTAAGTGTTCAGCCAATACAATGCAATCTTTGTTTCGCCTGCCTCACCACACATTCTGTGTGTTCTTTCCAATTTAAGTTCTTAGTAATTGTAAATCCTAGGTATTTAGTTGAATTTATGCCCTTTAGAGCTGACTGATTTATCGTGTAACTGAAGTTCAACGAATTCTAATTTGCACTCATGTGGATGACCGCACACTCACAGTTATCTTTTCTAACTCATTTTGCAATTTGTTCTGATCTTCTGACGACTTTACCAGGCAGTAAACGACAGTATCATCTGCAGACAACCTAAGACTGCTGCTCAGATTGTCTCCTAAATCGTTTACATTGACAAGGAACAGCATAGGGTCTATAACACTACCTCGAGGAACGCCAGAAATCACCTCTCTTTTACTCGATGGCTGCCCGTCAATAACTGCGATCTGTGATCTCTCTCACAGTAAATCAAGAATCCACTCGCGTAACTGAGACGATATTCCATAAGCACGCAATTTGATTACAAGACACTTGTGAGGTATGGTGTCCGACGTGAATGTGCAGCAATCAGTTACGGACTTCTTCAAGCAAGAGGACACTGTGTTTTGCCGAATGGGTATCAGCAACCTGGTTCGTTGGTAAAATGATTGCCTCAGTGCTCATGAAAGTTTCGCCTGATCGAGCTACTGATTCTGCCCTGTACGGTATTTCTATGACACATTCCGTTTCAAAGAGGACATCG
Organism: Schistocerca cancellata; assembly: GCF_023864275.1. Taxonomy (NCBI): domain Eukaryota; kingdom Metazoa; phylum Arthropoda; class Insecta; order Orthoptera; family Acrididae; genus Schistocerca; species Schistocerca cancellata. The sequence continues at coordinate 1,008,060,346 of NC_064626.1, forward strand.
ATTACTGGCGCGTGAAATCCGATTGACGTAAGTCAGTGGAGCAGCTTGTGCAAATAGATTACTCAACTGGTCCGTGTGTCTTGCTGTACGCTCTGGGGCAATGGATGATGCCTACACGTATTCTTGCGACGAGATATCTGACAAAAGGCCTCAAATATCATTGAGAATTCCAACAATGGACTACCAAAAGTTGACTATCAGACTTCATGCTTGATTAACTTCGTCACAATCATTCGCCATATAGATTTAGATGTGACCAGTGTGAAATTCTAGAGAACAGATTACAATCTTGATGGAAGAACACGTAACAAGCAGCGTGATCGGCACGCGTTAGTGTTGCTCTGGCCTTCTCATACAGACATTACGGCGCCTAGAGTATCGGTAACCAAATTGACAGCCTGCAGCCGCGGTTTGCCCACCTCGCAGGCACACCGAAGCACTACACAACCGACAGGCAATACTGATGAACGGAAACAGCAACAACCACAACAACAACACCACAGCAAAGACACCAGCGGCCACCCGGGGCCACTACCGGCCCACACAAACATAACGAAGTGGTCACTGCAGAGCCCGGAACTATTTTCACACGTCAAACCACGCGATGGAAAATGGTTCCGAGGTATTCATCCGTCGAAGCGCTATAAAGGCCGGCGCCCGGCCGCACATCGACAGTTCATCGACCGCCAGCGGACTTGGATAGCTGCCGCCCCGGCAACCCGGCTTGGATCTTCTCGCTGATCTCTGTATTAGGCTTGGTATATCGGAGAAGTCTCTGGCGGAGACTAGTGGGAAATTATTTCAGTTGTTTTCTATCTTATTCTATTTTCTATCTATGTAGTTGTGATTCGAAGACAGATCACTGTTTTGTGCTGGTGTTATACTTGGAGAATTTGTTTTGGTTAATTGAACAGTCCAATAAATAGTTTTAGAACTTTGATCGTTAGTTTTTTCTACTTACGCAGAAATAGCAAGTGTGATCTGCTTTGCCAACATGTGATCCCTGCTCTAAGGCAGAGAGATTCTTTGAACACAACTGTATTGATGCATTATGAAGCTCCACCTCTATGCTCTGTAGATAACTCGGTTACTCCATAACGCATTCGGAAAAAAACCGATTCATTAGCCTATCGTTCCAAACTACGTGGCCAGCAACATCACCAGATTTAAACCTGTGTGATTCTGTTTGTGGGATTATCTGAAGGACAATGTTTATCAACAGGATTCAAACACAATTAACGCAATTAAAAATGTAGCCCACTCATGCGCCAATTAAAATATATTTCTTTCGGTGCTTTATCAGTTATTTTGCTTTCGCATATCCTTAGAAATCATCCCACGATCACTAGCTTTTCACGGGAGCTCTCTCAGGTAGCGACGGTGTAGTTCTTTTTTTCGTTTTTTTCTTGTTTTTTGTTTTGTTTTGGACTCCACCTTCAGGCTACAAGTGGCCCATTGAGACCATCCCACCGCCGCGTCATCCTCATCTGTGGTCAGCACACCGCTCTCACGATCTTATGATGGTTTCCTGTATTTATATTGTAAAAGAACACACCGTACAGACGGTTTCTTAGATAGAACGGGACGACAGCACCATCCGAATGTAATGTTTGTGTCTATATTTGATTTTATATAATATAATTGATTAGAAATATCAGCTTTTGACAAAACGGTGTTCGCTTCATTAACTAAATTCGAATTAATCGCTAACACGACTATGAACTAGGTTATCTCCCAACAGTAACTGCTGCGACAGTTTGCTGTATAAGTAGTTTACTGGTCGGTCATTCCAGTCTGTCTGTAGCCACAACTTTCACACACTAGTAAAAGCATGCTTTCCTGTAAGCAGGTCATTAACGTGTTTGTCTGTCGATCACTGATGTTTACAATGTCAGTGTTCATACAGAGTCAGTATCTTCGCCATACAACGTCCTTCAGACATGTGTGTATCTCTGAAAGAACAGGCATTGTCACTGACGATTATAGCTGTGCTAAACATCGCGTCAAGCGTTCGTTACACATGAAAACTTGTGCCGCAATGGAACTCGAACATGCATTTCCCGCTTACGGCGAGCGGTCGCCCAAACCACAATGGCTATCCAAGTACGTCTCCAAGACCGATCTACACTACCGTACTTCACGTAGTCACAACCCTAATCCTCTCACAATTCGTATTTTCCGGATATCGAATCTATTTCGTAATGTTTACCACAGCTATAATCGTCAGAGACAGTGTTTTTTTCCTTCCGTCATGCGTGCATGTCTTCAGGACATTGTAATGTGAACATACATACACTGTATAAACACAAATATTGCAACCATCCACAATGTATCCACGCTTCTTTGGACTAAAATGAGATGTAATAGTTGTCTCGCTGTGCTGGAATCACATATTGTGCGAGCGCAAAGTTGTGACTGCGTGATGTGTTGAAGTTTGGATCGATGCCAGAGGCGTGCTCCCATAGCCGCAGTGGTTACGGTAACCGTTCGCGATAAGAACGAAAATGGGGTTCAAGCCGAGGTACGATACAAATTTTCACGTGATGCAAACAGCTGACGTCAATGAAAAGTCGCACAATATGGGTCTATTTCGTTATGTTTGTCTCTAGCGGCTATCTTACACGCAGCTGCGGGATATTCTATAAGATAGTTCCAGAACTCAACTTGCAGTCGATTTGAATTCAAAGGACCTATTGTGTGGTAGTTTAGGATGGTCACTGGTGTCTGCTCCTGTCTTCCATATCGCTCCTGATGTCGATGGCCAATCTCTGGTGTACCTTTTTTCATTTTCTAAAGATCTGAAACTCTGAAAAGTTGCTGATATGGCTGCAGTGTGTCATCTCCGATCCTGTAATATTTGTCGAACCTTCCTTCGAATGGGGTAGTGGATCAGTGTCTGACGAGCAACTGCTTGTCTCGGACACATCCTCCTCCAGTGAAACATTATATTTTCATGTAGGTAATAACAGTTCAACCCTTTTTTTCGATTGTAAGGATTAACTCTTTGAGCATCTACATAGCCGAGCATACTACATTGCATCTGTAGGCACAGTTTTCTTGATTAGTTATTGGCGACTCTACCGGGTTGTACACCAGTTCCCTCCAGAGCTGTGGTGGACATCTTTAGAGGTGCTCCTGATTCCTCTGACTTTTACCGAAAATAACGCCTCTGTATAGCCCCATCGCCGGTCTGAAAGAAGCGTTAGGAATGGATAAATACAATCCGGAAGACTCGCCAAGAGGTAAGACTTCTGATCAGGAAAGCCTTCATTGGATCTTGAGTGGGTACGGTTGATCTTGATTAACAGTGTCCTGATCTCACAGATATAACGTTCACTGTTTACGTCCTAAAACTTATTCAGTAACTTACTTAGTCTATGTATTATGAAATCTTAAATTTTTGTGTTATATATTGTTGTTGTTGTGGTCTTCAGTCCAGAGACTGGTTTGATGCAGCTCTCCATGCTACTCTATCCTGTGCAAGGTTCTTCAACTCCCAGTACCTACTGCAACCTACATGCTTCTGAATCTGTTTAGTGTATTCATCTCTTGGTCTCCCTCTGCGATTTTTACCCTCCACGCTGCCCTCCAATACTAAATTGGTGATAACTTGATGCCTCAGAATATGCCCTCCCAACCGATCCCTTCTTCTAGTCAAGTTCTGCCACAAACTTCTCTTCTCCCCAATTCTATTCAATACCTCTTAAGCATTCTTCTGTAGCAACACATTTCAAAATCTTCTATTCTCTTCTTGTCTAAACTATTTATCGTCCATGTTTCACTCCCATACATGGCTACACTCCATACAAATACTTTCAGAAACGACTTCCTGACACTTCAATCTATACTCGATATTAACAAATTTCTCTTCTTGAGAAAAGATTTCCTTGCCATTGCCAGTCTACATTTTATATCCTCAATACTTCTACCATCATCAGTTATGATGCCCCCAAAATAGCAATACTCCTTTACTACTTTAAGCGTCTCATTTCCTAAACTAATTCCCGCAGCATCACTCGATTTTATTCGACTACATTCCATTATTCTCGTTTTGCTTTTGTTGATGTTCATCTTATATCCTCCTTTCAAGATACTGTCCAGTACGTTCAGCTGCTCTTCTAGGTCCTTTGCTCTGTCTGACAGAATTACAAAGTCATCGGCGAATCTCAAAGTTTTTATTTCTTCTCCATGGATTTTAATACCTACTCCGATTTTTTTCTTTTGTTTCCTTTACTTCTTCCTCAATATACAGATTGAATAACATCGGGGAAAGGCTACAACCCTCTCTCACTCCTCTCTCAACCAATGTTTCCCTTTCATGCCCCTCGAATCTTATAACTGCCATCCGGTTTCTGTACAAATTGTAAATAGCATTTCGCTCCCTGTATTTTACCCCAGCCACCTTCAAAATTTGAGAGTATTCAAGTCAACATTGTCAAAAGCTTTCTCTAAGCCTACAAAAGCTAGAAACGTAGGTTTGCCTTTCCTTAATCTATTTTCTAAGATAAGTCGTAGGGTCAGTATTACCTCACGTGTGTCAACATTTCTACGGAATCCAGACTGATCTTCCCCGATGTCGGCTTCTACCAGTTTTTCCATTCGTCTGCAAAGAATTCGTGTTAGTATTTTGCGGCAGTGGCTTATTAAACCGATAGTTGGGTAATTTTCACATCTGTCAACACCTGCTTTCTTTGGGATTGGAGTTATTATATTCTTCTTGAAGTCTGAGGGTATTTTCCCTGTCTCAAACATCTTACACATCAGATGGTAGCGTTTTGTCAGAAGTGGCTTTCCGAAGGCTGTCAGTAGTTCTAATGGAATGTTATCCACTCCCTGGGCCTTGTTTCGACTTTTTTTCAGGCCTCTTTCATGTAACAACCTTCTTTTATGATTCTTGAACCAAGTGTTAGCTATGATTAAGTTATGCTCTGTGCAAATTTCCACCAGGCGGCTTCCTCTTTCATTTCTTCCCCCAATCCATACTCACCTACTACGTGTTCTTCTCTCCCTTTTCCTACTATCAAGTTCCAGTCACACATGACTATTAAATTTTCGTCTCCCTTCACTATCTGAATAATTTCTTTTATCTCATCATACATTTCATCAAGCTCTTCGTCATCTGTGGAGCTAGTTGGCATATAAACTTGTACTACTGTGGTATGCGTGGGCTTTGTATCTATCTTGGCCACAATAACGCGTTCACTATGCTGTTTGTAGTAGCTTACCCGCACTCCCATTTTCCTATTCATTATTAAACCTACTCTTGCATTACCCCTATCTGATTTTGTATTTATAACCCTGTATTCACCTGACCAGAAGTCTTGTTCCTCCTGCCACCGAACTTCAGTAATTCCCACTATGTCTAACTTTAACCGATCCATTTTCTTTTTTAAAATTTCTAACCTTCCTGCCCGATCAAGGGATCTGACATTCCACGCTCAGATCCGTAGAACGCCAGCTTTCTTTCTCCTGATAACGACGTCCTCTTCAGTAGTCCCCGCCCGGTGATCCGAATGGGGGACTATTTTACCTCCGGAATATTTTACCCAAGAGGAAGCTTTCATCATTTAACCATACAATAAAGCTGCATGACGCCGGGAACAATTACGGCTGCAGTTTCCCCTTGCTTTCAGCCGTTATATATTAAAATATTAAAAATTCTGGAGCGAATTCGTAGCAGAGATTTCAAAATTGCTTGCTCGCTCGTTATATCGTATTTCACCGATGGTAAATCGTAAATCTTTTCAGATGCTCATTTTTGATTTATTTGAAATGTCTTGAGTGTGTATAATAGGTGGCTGATGTATTCAGGTGAACCACCGTCTTCAGGCGAACTAAGAGCAACATGGCAAACCACCGCAGCGATCGGTCGTAACTCAGCGCAGGTGGCCGGATGAGCACGCGCGGACGCAGCCGCTACGGCGAGCCCGTTAATCGCACGCAGAGGCAGTTCTCTCTGCCGCCACCACCTCAGGGCCACAGAGGCGCGAGCAGCCGTTAACAGGCCATCCGCGCTGATGGCGGCCGGCGGTGCGGCCACAGTAAAACGGGAGCACAGCGTCATAACGCTCCGCGCCGTATCAGCGCCCGCCGGCTTCCGCAGGAAGCCGCGCTTACTGCCCATCCACGGCCGGCGCAAAAATTAACAACCCGCAAGGGTCGTCCGCGCGGCTTCTTCTTAGATGCGAGGGTAGACACAGACAGGCGAAGAGAGGAACGTGGGCGGTACTCAGTATTTTAAAGTAAGGAATTCATAATTATCAATGGATCGATAAGAAGTAATTGGTCTAATCTGTTACACCATGTCTCTTTATATTCCCAGAGAATACCTATACTGCAAACGCGGGTATTATGGAATCTGTCTTGTCTTAATTGTCGGAACTTGTTGACAACAGTATGAAACGTCCTCTAGCCGAACTCTGTCAGGCAAGGAACTACACTGCTGGCCATTAAAATTGCTACACCAAGAAGAAATGCAGATGATGAACGGGTAGCCATTGGACAAATATATTATAGTAGAACTGACATGTGGTTACATTTTCACTAAATTTGGGTGCATAGATCCTGAGAAATCAGTACTCAGGAACGACCTCTGGCCGTAATAACGGCCTTGATACCGCTGGGCATTGAGTCAAACAGAGCTTGGATGGCGTGCCCATGCTGCTTCAACACGCTAGCACAGTTCATCAAGAGTAGTGACTGGCGTATTGTGACGAGCCCGTTGCTCGACCAGCATTGACCAGGCGTTTTCAATTGCTGAGAGATCTGGAGAATGTGCTGGCCAAGGCAGCAGTCGAACATTTTCTGTATCCAGAAAGGCCCGTACAGGACCTGCAACATGCGGTCGTGCATTATCCTGCTGAAATGTAGGGTTTCGCAGGGATCGAATGAAGGGTAGAGCCACGGGTCGTAACAAATCTGAAATGTAACGTCTACTATTGAAAGTGCCGTCAATGCGAACAAGAGGTGACCGAGACGGGTAACCAATGGCACCCCATACCATCACGCCGGGTGATACGCCAGTATGACGAATACACGCTTCCAATGTGCGTTCACCACGATGTCGGAAAACACGGATGCGACCATCATGCGACCATCATGGATTCACCCAAAAAACGACATTCGTGCACCCAGGTTCGTCGTTGAGTACACCATCGCAGGCACTCCTGTCTGTGATGCATCGTCAAGGGTAACCGCAGCCATGGTCTGCGAGCTCATAGTCGATGCTGCGGCAAACGTCGTCGAACTGCTCGTGCAGATGGTTGTTGCCTTTCAAACGTCCCCATCTGTTGACTCAGGGATCGAGACGTGGCTGCACGATCCGATACAGCCATGGTGATAAGATGACTGTCATCTCGACTGCTAGTGATACGAGGCCGTTGGGATCAAGCATGGCGGTCCGTATTACTCTCCTGAACCCACCGATTCCATATTCTGCTAACAGTCATTGGATATCGACCAACGCGAGCAGTAATGTCGCGATACGATAAACCGCAATCGCGGTGGCCTACAATCCGACCTTTATCAAAGTCGGAAACGTGATGGTATGCATTTCTCCTCCTTACACGAGGCATCACAAAAACGTTTCACCAGGCAACGCCCGTCAACTGCTGTTTGTGTATGAGAAATCGGTTGGAAACTTTCCTCATGTCAACACGTTGTAGGTGTCGCCACCGGCGCCAACCTTGTGTGAAAGCTCTGAAAAGCTAATCGTTTGCTCAGCCACAGCATCTTCTTCCTGTCGGTTAAATTTCGCGTCTGTTGCACGTCATCTTCGTGGTGTATCAGTTTTAATGGCCAGTAGGGAATATACTCGGTAGGTCTATGCAGAACCAAATTCAAATCTAAAGAGTTACACTGTTCACAACCTTGACTACTACGCGTCACAGGAGATCTCTTAAGAGCGCTTTGTTACTCCTCATTACGTTTATTTGTATATTTTGTACATGTAGTTTTAGTGGACCACAGCCGCAATTTGTTAGAACGAATAGCTCTGTAACGAGTTTCTGACGATCAGATATTCGCTACGTCAGAACTACCAGCAAATGTGATGAATCCGAAGGCTTGACGAGGGAGTTCAAACCCTACGCACAGGTTAATAATACTAGAGACACAGGGAATAATGGGAGGTCTGTCCATTGAAAGTAGTCCTGGCATCATTGTAACATGTGACTCAGTAACATGAATAAGATGTATTGCAAAACCGGAAATATACTGACCAAAAAACGCAAAAGAAAAACACACAACATCAAGGAACAGTTTTGTGACATAAACGCCAGATGGTAGGAATATTTTTACATTTGAATGATGATGTCTATTCAAATTTCGCGTCAGTCACAAAAGAGTGGCGCTGGTAGCACCACTAAGAGGATGAAAATCGTATCTGAAGTAAACACACGCTGTAGCTATCGTGAGCGTTAGTCACCTTTGAGATTGGACGCGGTGGGTTAATATTAGTCAAGGATGACATTAAGGCGATAAAGGCGCTATTATCAACACTTCACTGAATACGAAGAGATCGTGTAAATGAGCTACGATCAGCTGGATGTTCCTTCTGCTATATTTCAGAATGACTTGGCTAGGAATGCAGCCATCGCACACAATTGCTGGCAGTTGTGGTCACGAGAAAGTACAGTCGCAAGAAGACCAGGCTCCGGACGGCCACGCGCCATCGTGTTCGGTGCATGGCTCCGCCGCATCGTACTGCATCTGCAGCAGCAATCTGAGCAGCAGTAGGCACCACGTGACGCAATGAACTGGTACAAATTGGTTACGTCAAGGACATCTCCGAACCAGACGTCCGTATTCCACTGAACCCAAATCACCACCATTTGCGACTTCAGTGGTGTCAACAGAGAGTTCACAGGAGTGGTGGAGATCTTGTGTTTTATGATGAAAGCTGGTTCTGCCTCGGTGCCAGTGATGGCCGTTTGTTGGGTAGAAGGTGGCCAGTTGAGGGCCTGCATCCAACCTGACGGCGTCCTAGACGCACTGGATCTACACGTTGAGTCATGGTCTGGCGTTGCTATTTCGTACCACAGCAGGAGCTTTGCTGTGGTTATCCCATGCACCCTGACTGTGTATTTGTACGTCAGTCTGGTGTTTCGATCTGTTGTGCTGCCATTGATAAACAGCATTCCAGGAGGTGTTGTCCAACTGGATAACACTCGCCCACACACCGCTGTTGTAACCCAACATACTCTACAGAGTGTCGACATGTTGCCTTGTAATGCTCGTACGTTAGATCTGTCTCCAGTTGGATACATATAGGACATCATCAGACAAAAACTCCAGCGTCGTCCACAAACAGCATTAACCGCTCCCGTATTGACTAGAGATGGGGGATCCGCTCTTGAACTAATGCATAGAGTTGCATCTTTCAAAGGAGTGAACAATCAGTGATTCAGAAAAAAAGAACGGTAGCTCCAAACGTTTCTCATGGCAGAGAGAGAGAGAGAGAGAGAGAGAGAGAGAGAGAGACGGAGCATATCAGCAGCGCCTCTGCTGGTCAGAGCACAGTGCACGCCACACAACACAGCCAGCGCCGGCCTCTGCCCTGCTTCTACCTCGGCTGCCTGCATTGTGCAGTGCCCCATTGGATTTTGTGTTTCACATATGCCGTACCGTCTCTGTGCGTCGTCTGCCGCCTGCAGTGTCTGGCGCAGCGTAACTTCGCATCGCACTCTGTCGGCGATCGTTTCAGTCGCACGTTGGCAGTTGATGCGAGCAACAGGACAGAGAGCCACCTAGCGGATAACATAGGAACTACTTGCAACAACCTGCTCGCAAGGGAACGGACGATTTGTCTCAGAGCGGGTGAGTTCACCACTCCCCCCCACCCTCGGAACTCGCCCGCTGAACGCTCGCCCCACCGTCTCGACTCTAGCCAGGGCGTTGAGAAAAGCGACTCAGGTGTCACTCTGGTCTCTGCAGTCTCAGCTCACGCAGTAATACAGCTCGCGGCTCGACCTGCTCGACTCAGCGCCTCTGCATCGGAGTTCGTCTCTACTGGATATTGTTCTTCGTATTAATACTGCTATGTATATCACATTATTATGTTATGTATACATCAATTGTTTTTATTTTATTTTTCTTTGTTTAAACTGATTAGATTAGGTTCCTGACGACTCCTCTTACTATAGGATTTTTATTATGGACACTCGAATTTACGCTTTAATTACGAGCGAACCGATAAACGTATCGCAAAATGTGATACACCAATATTTTCCTTGTTTTATTCTGCGTAAGGCTATATGCAGCACTTTTGTTTTACAGTCAAATTTATATTCTTTTTTTCTTATTCTGGTACGGATTTTGCGATTTTAGGCGTCTTCGGAAGGAAACGTTCACTTTAAAAATATATGGCTTGCGATGTATTTGTATGAGGTTAATGAAATTTTAATACATTATAGCCAAATATATTGTTAATGTAAATCTCAAGTTACAACATTTTCCGATCACCCAAAAAACCACGATAGTGCAAAATAAATCAATAATCCAAAACTTTGTCATATCGTGGAAATTTCAATAAACAATACAAAATTCTTACTCATTATCTGTGTTACTTCAAAATAGGATCAAATAAGATCAAAATACAGGTATAGTACTGCAATAAACAAAGTTTAAAGGGCAATGTGCCTTCCATTTATTTTCTATTGTAAATGAGTGGTGAGTCATGAAAAAGAGCTAATTCATTTCTGGGAGTGAACAGTTCTGATCCAATCTCTGAAAAGAACAGTTTTGCCCATCTCTAGTTTTGACCGACTAAGTGCAACACGCATGGAACTCCATGTCACAAGCTGATATACGGCAGCTGTATAACGCAATTTGTGCTCGTTTGCATGATTCAACATTCTGGCGGTTACTCCTGTTATTAATGTACCACCACTTCACATTTGGAATGGCGTATCTCGCCCTTACATTAACCTATGATCTTGCAGTGATGACCACTTATGTGACCAATGTACTTCCGAAATTTCACTACTCTTCATTAATTATCTTTAGGTACTGCAATTTTTTCTTTCGTCAGTGTATGTGGTGAAGTACACCATGTCAATTGTGATGCGGTGCTCACACACGTCCGGGTCTCCTCACATTAAGCTTCAGACGATCTACCAGCGACTGCTGAGGGAGAGTAGGTTTGCACTGACGATGCTAGGGTTTCATTCATTCGAGTGACGATGCTAGGCAAATCTCTCTTTTGACATAAAGCGTCCTTTTTATCACCCATACGACTTAATCATGTGGAGCAAACCGGTCAGCCCACATATTTTACACACACACACACACACACACACACACACACACACACACACACACACACAGACACGCAGATCACAGATACACACACACACACACACACACACACACACACACAGATGAACTAAAACATTTGACGACCACCCACTCCTGACTGAAAGCCGCTTGTTGGCTCTGCGGGCACATGACGTAACAAGGAAAGTATACCAGCAGACCAGGCCCGAGAGGGGAAATAGTCTAGCGACGATGGGGGCCACAAATGGGGAAATTCACTGACATAAGCGACTTTGACGAAGCCCCTGGGAGCGAGCATCTCGGAAACGGTGAAGAAGGACTGTCGTGAGCATCTATGCAAAGTAATTGAACTACGGTGAAAAAACTGGGCGAGAAGATGATGGACGAGCACGCCACGTCACAGATCGTGGAGTTCTGAGGTTTACTCGCTTTGTAAAGAATGATAGGCATTTACATATTACAGATCTCACAACAGAGTACAGTGCTGACGTAGGCGTAAGTGTTGTCGAACGTGGGACTCAGAAGCTGAGGATCTGTACATCTTAAGTTACGATTTCAGTGCGCTTGGTATGATCGATAAGGGACCTTATATTAATGAAAACGTTGTCGCATTGTACGATGAATCACGTTTCCTGTCACGCCAGATCGATGGCCGTGTGCGGATACGCTGCTATCCAGCGAACCGCTGCTCGTAATACGCACTGTGAAACGGACTTAGGCTGATATGCAATACTTTTTCGGCCTATCGCACAGCATTCCAACAATGATACGCTGTTCGGAGTATGATGGCGTCGGATCCTACTTTTGATCAAGGTGAGCTCCTCGGCTTGCACTTAGACTTTGAGGCGCAACGTTATCATTTCTGTTATTGCAAAAGAAAAGCCTTTGTCTTAGTTCTTCACTTAAACACAATGGTTCACATGGCTCTGAGCACTATGAGACTTAACTTCTGTGGTCATTAGTCACCTAGAACTTAGAACTAGTTGAACCTAACTAACCTAAGGACATCACACACATCCATGCCCGAGGCAGGATTCGAACCTGTGACCGTAGCGGTCGCTCGGCTCCAGACTGTAGCGCCTAGAACCGCACGGCCACTCCGGCTGGCTGACTTAAACACACAGTGTAGTCACAGTTTCAATTTTACTATAAGTGGCATGTGCCTTACTCATAATGGTAATGAACCTGTGCTAGCCTGGCCGGACGGGATGGCCGAGCGGTTCTAGGCGCTACAGTCTGGAATCGCACGACCGCTACGGACGCAGGTTCGAATCCTGCCTCGGGTATGGATGTGTGTGATGTCCTTAGGTTAGTTAGGTTCAAGTAGTTCTAAGTTCTGGGGGACTGATCACTTCAGAAGTTAAGTGCCATAGTGCTCAGAGCCATTTGTGCTAGCCGGCCGTTGTGGCCGAACGGTTCTAGGCGCTTCAGTCTGGAACCGCGCTGCTGCTACAGTCGCAGGTCCGAATCCTGCCTCGGGCGAGGACGTGTGTGATGTCCTTAGATTAGTTATTTAAGTAGTCCATCCCAAAGATGGACCAATACGCTATTAAGTAGTTAGTCATTAAGGTTTGACTCATCAGTGTATTGTGGTGACACAGACGATCACATGATTCCAGAATCTCATACCTACCGTCTCAGTCGTCACAGATCACTATAAAACACAATAAACCAGCCGAAGTGGTGCCACCTGGAAAGATAAGACACAGCTGTATCTCAAGGACGCGCCATACGAACAGTCAGCAAGGGTCACCTTCCAAAAGCTAAAATATCTCGATTAATGAAAAGGACATGGTTCCAATCTTCATGGGCGCGCTCTCCATGTGAAAAATAAAACTTAGAAGCTTTTGTTTTGTGGGAGGTCAGTCTCCCTGTGTAAGCGTATTGTCATATCGCTGGCTTAGTTGTGGAGTATCTTTGCGGGCAGCCGCGTCTGTAGAGTCGAGCGCGGGACACCGAACTGTTATGTTGTGTTGTGGGTAGCACTGCATGTAAGAAACATTGTTAGTATGGAGGTTGAAGTGTTGCTACAAGTACTATGACAGCAAAGTGATGAAATATGGAAGTGATTCAGAGGAAAGTGCGTCAAGATGTAATTAAAAATGAGCAGTGCCGCCGATAAGGTATTTGTGTATCCTCTCGATGGGTGTCACACAGCATCTATCATCCGCGCCGTGTTCGGTCTCCCAGAATGAACTAACGTGAATCAGTAGAAATTAGTTACCATAAAAGAGTTCAGTCAAGTGCCACTGTCTTCTAGTGGGCGTGAGGACGTGCCTTCGGTCATCGCGTTCCGCATCATTAACAATCAACCGCGCCGCGACGGTTACGCGCATGCTAGTACAATTGAGAAATGTGAACTGAAAATTTAACTTTGTGTACCATGTTAAAATTCATTACTAGTGCCAAGGAGGACTGGTACCAAATATCTGTGTATGTGTGACCAGCGTAAGAAGTTTCGTGCGATCTTTCGGCTTCCGTATCATCGACAATAACCCGCGTCGTGTCGGTTACGCGTACGCTCGTCTGAGTAATGTTGTGGACTGGTAATCAGCCATTAATTGCGATAAACACTTATGACTTAGAGTATAAACAGTGCAACCTGCGATTTTCTTTCATAGTTTCAGAATATAGGTCGGCCGGGGTGGCCGAGCGGTTCTAGGCGCTACAGTCTGGAACCGCCCGACCGCTACGGTCGCAGGTTCGAATCCTGCCTCGGGAATGGATGTGTGAGCTGTCCTTAGGTTAGTTAGGTTTCAGTAGTTCTAAGTTCTAGGGGACTGATGACCTCAGCAGTTAAATCCCATAGTGCTCAGAGCCATTTGAACCATCAGAATATAGTTGTTCATACCAAACGTAAGACAGTGTTGTGTTCTGACGTTGAGTGGCACCCCTAACTCGCTTGTATATTTCGATAGATAATTTCAGGCAAGCCAGCTGCAGTGTGGAGCAGAACAGTACTACCACCGCGGGACTATCAGATACGTAGTGTGGACCTGGTTGACCCCGTCTTTACAAGTACTGAGCTTTCCATCCCTTCTGGTATCGTCTAAACAGTCGTTTATTAGCTTCTTGAGGGTGCTGTGTCATCCGAAGAAGATACAGATAGGGAAAAAGCACCGCAGGCGCAAAGATGAGAGCTGGCGCCAGTGTCATAGAAAGTCGCCACTTGTGCGAGCTCCACCAGCGCCGCGGGTAGCCCTGAGGATGAACATATCGACTTCGCCTCGGCCATTTGCGGCCGAGTACAACCCGCCAAATACCGCACGACAACGGACAGAAGGTAGAAGAGCAGCTCTCGCCCACTTGGTTATGGATCAGCGTCCTGGACTGACTTACACGGGGAACATCGTTTAACGAACTCTGACAGTAGTTGTATATTGAATTTGCTACATACTGTGAAGGATACCTGTGATTATTTGCATTTAGCAATTGAGGGCCTTCTTTGAGTTATATTACAGACAGTGTTGTAGACTTCATTATTCAACAAGCTTTTTAACTCATTTGTTTGACTTTCTTACTGATTTGTTGGATTTTTGTAGAACCTTCGTTCTCCTATCCTGTTACCTGACCCTGGGGCATAGCTGTGTGACAGTGGCAGGGAGAAATTGTCTTACCGGTGTATTGCACCAGAAGCCGTTTCACGACTCACAGACTCGGCCTACCGTAACAACTCGGCCTCCACAGCAGTAGCGACGAAGCCTTTACCAAACCGGCTACTAGGGATTACAAAAGAGGGAATTAAACTACAAACTGTATCTAAAGGCCGTTGACTGAGGCCGGCCTCTTATAACTAGAAATACTGACCTGACTTGACTTTAATGCCTTCCAGACATAAGAGCCGTGTTCTCGGTTTCCTTAAGTTTTGCACACTGTGCATCTTACCAAAGAATCTGTCCAGTCTGCCTTCTTAGCTTGGTGGTACCGTGCTTGCGTAATTTCCTTCGTGGTATCGAGGTAGCGTCTTTGATTTAGAATTAAAAAACCGGCATGGTAGCTCAGCGTGTTCAGTCAGAGGGTTAGCTGCCCTCTGCAATAAAAAAAAAAAAATGAGTTAATGGATCAACGCTGAACTTGAACAAGTGTCATAGGACGTCCGCTCCTAGCAAATACAACGATCAATTAAGAACAAAAAAAGATCAACAAAATAAGAAAGCTAAGATGCTTGCCTCCCATACTGCGGGCCGGGCTCGATTCCATGCCGGGTTGGAGATTTTCTCCGCTGGTGGACTGGGTGTTGCATTGTCCTCATCATCATTTCATCCTCACCACCGGCATGCGAGTCGCCCAATGTGGCGCCGAGTGAAATAAGACTCGGACTCGGCGGATGAACTCCCCCGAATGGGGCCTCCTGGCCAGCAGTGCCATACGATGATTTCATTTTTTTTAACGGTCTTTTTGTGTCCTACGTTTCCGGGTTTTCTGGTCTCATTTTAACACGCAGAGCATCGCCATGATAGTACGTATGTTTTGTGGACCTAAAAGTTCGTGTAATTCATGAATAATATTGTTCATTACTTACTTAACGACTAGTGTCGCGTATGGTTGAAATTCAACCAGTTGTGTAGATTTCATAAAAATATAATCCATAGCATATTGAACGACCATCCATAGAAGTAATTCGACCTAATCTACGATAAAAATATCTTGCATCTTGAAGTCATACATGCGTAAAACTGTGTCTGAAATTTTAGCCTCATAAATGATCATAACAAATGCTACACTGTAGCTATGAATATAATTGAAAAACTCTTTCATTTCACATTAGTTGTTCAAACATTTGAAGCGAGTCCTATACACAGTGCGCTGAAAAAAATATATTTTTATCTTACCTGCGTCAGATTAACTTTTCCCTTACGAAAACACAATGTCAATGGCGTTGTATAACGTAAAGCAATCTCAGATGTAAGTTCGTCAAACTGCAGTTATAGCGGTCAAAATTATTTCAGTGCACATTTACATGTAGGCCTGTCTTTCAAAACAACAACATAATTATCGTTATTATTTGATGAGAGGTGTCATAGTCACCATGAAAGTGACAGCTATCCAGTGTTATGACATTTTGTAAATACCACAACGATCTCTGATCGGAAATATGTGGGATCAAAAATTAATTGTACACATTATTCCTATTGCTCTGGCTATGCAAAGATTGTGCCTCAATAGCCCTTTGTCTGTAGCGTTCTTTCGGGAGGCATAGCCTACAATAAATATATTTTCCTTAAATAAGAGGCGTCGTAGCTAATCAAAATGAAGAAATTGAAAATTAGTAACTTACTTCAAATTGTGTGGTAATGGCGATAAATGAATACTATGTTAGTTCCGTTTACTCTTAGACAAACTGGAGAACACGACGCTAGTAAACTGCGTTGTGTACAGTCCTTGTCCGCGAAGGTTTCGTTTTGTTTTCCACTGCTGACATCATCAACTACTTACCAGTTGCACCATTGTAACTGCCGGGTATGCGTGTATTACTGCAAATGAAGAATCTGCAGCACTTTAACACGAACTGTCCTGGAATGAGATATCATGAAACTTTGTTACTTCCGTTCCATTCATACTGTAGCACGTGATCGGTACGCGAAGCAGAATTTGATAGCAGTGTGTGAGAGGGACAGAAGAACTTTCCTCGTGTGCGTAAGTCTACTTCGTTTTACTTCTCTTAACGGCTACATATACTCATGACTAGTTTTGTTCGTCTATGGCAAAATAGCTTTCGAATTAAGTAAGTTCCATTGGCCTCTTTCTGTAATTCACATTAGAAATCGGCACTTCAGTTGTCGATGTTCACGTGTTAATATTATGATGAAAAACGCTAATGTTTATAAATTGTTCGAGGTACATAAATATGTTTTTCGTTCAAATTTACACTGAGAGGACTATATTCTTAAGCTTTTGGAGCAGTTCATTATCGAATTAACCACGTTTTTTAATGAAAAGATATATTTTTGAGACCTCTCGATAACTTTTGACGAGATATGAACAGCGATATAATGAGAAATATTAGCTGCATCGTAACTGTTTGCTAAACCAAGGGTGAAATGCATTTCACTTAAGGACCTTGAATAGCTGGATATAACAATTTGTTTTCTATAGCAACATAAATATTACACTGTAAGTTTCAGATCAGTCGGGCAGTGCGTTGACCCTCGCAATTCATACGTTATTCGACTGTTTTGGAGAAACGTTCTCCAGCAAACACGGATTGGCGTTCTGGGGCAGTACTTCTCTTTCCCTCTGCGAGCGTGCACGTGTGTGAAGTGAATTCTATCCTGATGACAGTAATACGTGATCTATAACAACAAGACATTTGATATAAATGAAAATGGATAATGCCTCCAACACGAGGTGGAATGCAATAATGCACAAAATATCATTAAAAATTGTTCACATCTCTAAATATTTCTTGGCATTCGCTACTACATGGCAATGGTTTTTCTGCAGTAACCAACAACAACCATTCTTCTGACTACCCTCCTGACATTTTTTTACAGCGAAACTCGTTTCAAACGATGTAGGCCGTAACGCTCAGTCTCCTTTAAGGCGCTGCTAAAATATTCATAGCAGCGCGAGAGAAGGCGTCCGGGTGTTCCATATCACGTTTGCATTTCTTCCCACTTCACCAGAAGTGAGAAATCACTTCCTGTCCGGAGGCAGATGAGAAATTTCCTGCGCTTTGCCGGGGGAGATACGAACGATAGCGGTTCGCTGCGAGGCGCCCCGACAAGGTCATCCAGCAACGACGCACTGGTCGCGAGAGGGAAGCATACAGAAAATACCATGATTCTGTCGACGCGCACAACGGTTGCCTTCTCGTGGCTTCTGCGGTATGAAATTTCTCCATGTCCTATTTTTACTGTGTAACAACCAAACAGCAATGGAGCTATAGTGACAGTTAGGAGGTAACAGACTCGGCTACAGAGTTACTACGACTACAACTCTGGTTCCCGTAGTTTACATGTATCACGTAAATAGCACATTCTCCAGATTGTGTTTTATACAGAGTGTGTTTGTTTTAACTTAAGACAACTACATATATCAAAAACGTTGCGTCGCAAGTAAAAAAGAAGTCTTACGTGAAATGTTAACAAAGCGAGAGCTATGTCGTCTTCTTCCAAGAAAAATTCGATTAAGTTTCCCGAGCATTTGTGCCACACTTTCGTGTACAATAGGGTGCATCCTGCTAAGACCTTAGCATCTCGTATCTGAATTCGTTCGGTATCTGTTATGATGCCTATTAAGGACTGCAAACACTGGAGCAATACGGTATTCTAGAATTGGTCCCACTAGTGGCTTGTATGCGATATAGTTTACAGTCTAGAACACACTGTCTGAATTTCCCAGAAACCTTCCAACAAATTTGCGGCTACCATTCGCTTTCTCTAATATAGGTTCACTGAAATGAAAGCGACCTATGGACCTGGAAAAGACGCAAATTATATTTTGAATTAGAAAGAACATACATGGAACCGTCCCAGGTACGAGCAATTAGTCATAAATTAAGATTAAGTGAGTTGGAAAGTCTGATTTTTACTACAGTACTACATAAAAATAACAAAAACATCACACCAGATTCGAATCCTAGAGTTCTAGAGTGACAGTTTGTATCAAATATCGTAGAAGCATTCGAAAGTAAAACGTCTAACATGTAAGAAATCAGGGACAATGTGAATGGATGCTGTGATGATGCAGAGTATTGGAATAATTAGAAACATTAAAGAACATTGCTTCATGACTCCAGTTTGAAAATGGATACGTCGTTAATATTATTTTCTTACACTGCAGGACAAATTTAAGATTTTCATACAGTAATATAACACGTCGCTACAACAAATAGATCATTATTAACTGTAAAAAAGAAATAGAATGGTATTGTTAACATTAATGTGCTGTATAAGATGATAATTTCAAGTGAAAAATGATAACCAGAGAATGAGGAAAAATGAACATTACTGACTATTATTTACCATCACAACATTCACTTAGAATGATGCGGATGAACCAAAGAAAATATAGATAATGATGGCACTTAATTTAATGTCCCCTTGCAGTGCAGCATTTAACCCTGTACCGGTATTAGGTAACCGAAATTACATGTCGGTACCTATGCTGTAAGCGACTACACTTCCCCTAGCTGGTCTCCCAAGTTTCAATGGGTAGTAACACAGAGGATTTGGTCTAGTATACAACACAGTTAATTTCCTCAGTTCACTTGGAAAAAAAGTAACATTGGTCCTGTATAAGGTCATCAAAACGGAAACCCCTTACCTTCCAAGAGACGACAATGAAAACCCTTGAACTTATTATAAGTGCTCGAATCAGTCCTAATAATCAAAAGCAAGTGTAAGCAGATTTCCCAAAGTCAATCTTCACTTGTTAAAGCGCCATTCGTGGAGCCTCAATGTACCTTCATTCAACAAAAGTCTGTCGCCGAAACTGTCCCACTGCTGTATGACATTAGCCGCTAATGAAAACGTTTGAACTCAGCGACACATTAGTCAGCGAAATTCCCCGCAGTCACTCAGTCTAAAACCACTAACAACGTTGTATAACACCAAGAACAAAATACAGCCATAGTTACCCGGCGTGAGTCCCAACATTTCGACTACCTACCATTTACACGTTAAACAGGGAAACGGCTCACCTTTCAACATATACAAGAATGTAAATCATAACTGACAAATGAAAAGAAGAGACCTTATGCACCAATCACTTTGGTACCTCACAAACTAGACTAATTATACTGGCGGTGACACTACACTACGAGTCATGTTTGTTTATTACAGTATTATAAAATAATTCCGTCTTTTAACGTTGCCTATTTTGTTCACAAGTTTTATGCTTTACTTACTAATTTAGAGGGATAGAAGCATTTGACTCTGACGTAACAGATCTAAATCTGTCATAAGTGCCGGCCGAAGTGGCCGTGCGGTTAAAGGCGCTGCAGTCTGGAACCGCAAGACCGCTACGGTCGCAGGTTCGAATCCTGCCTCGGGCATGGATGTTTGTGATGTCCTTAGATTAGTTAGGTTTAACTAGTTCTAAGTTCTAGGGGACTAATGACCCCAGCAGTTGAGTCCCATAGTGCTCAGAGCCATTTGAACCATTTTTTTCTGTCATAAGTAAAGGAAAATTTTACTTCCAAAAATTGTCTTTCATTCCACAAGTTCTGGTATTTATTGTTAAATTTTTACATATTTCGTACACTTTTAACGCTCTCGCCACTGTATACGTAAGTCATTGTCAGAGGCGCCCTACCTGAAACTATGCATTACACGGACTTAATGTCTTGAAGGAAGTTCTTACTTGAGGACGGCCAGTGATTTCTTCAGTAAGGTTGCACACCAAGTTCGAACTCTTAGTGGATTCGCGAAACGCCACGAGTAACGAGGATAATGCGGAAGGACCACCCAGTTCGTAATGTGTGGATAAGTTGAGAATTTGAGACTGACGGGAGGCGTGCTAGGGTAGTCCGAAGATTTGCGATTACCTCTGTGTAAAGAGATCAGAGCATCTGCCTCGTAAGTAGGCGACTCGGGTCCGAATCCCAATCCGGTACACGTTTTTAACTTTCCCCGTTAATTTAAATAAAATCCTACGCGTAATTCCTTTATGTCTTAAGTTTCTACTGCCCGACCATGAATCACTGGTTTATATCAAAATGAATTTTCGTGGTGATGTCTCTGTCTCCTTGTCTCTCTTCATCACGTCAGCCTAGTTCCATCCTGGCATGAGTCCTTGGTAAGGTATAAAATTAATTAACACGGTATACAATAGAAATTAGAAGAATTCCTGAGATTATTAATCCTTATTCTTCATACGGCCGTTGTGGGTATTTCCTATAATTTCCGAGTTTGTGATCAGGGTCTAAAATAACTATGTAGGTGGAATATTAAGCTGCAGTTCCATATTTCAAAATTTGTTCCTAAATGAAAATGTACACTGGTCTGGCGCTTCCCATCACAATGAAAGAAAAATGACAACCAAATTGGAAGATGATTTTGAGGAAGCTATACTTTACAGTTTTTAAACACAGAAGTTGGAAAGAAAAATGTAGGTACAAAGAAGGTATGTGCGGAGAAACCATCGATAACAGGTGATAGAAGATAGTAAAAGAATTTTCAGGGATATTCAGAAATACAGAAATGTAAGTCGCTTAGGAATGAAATAAATAGGAAGTGCAGGGACTATGGCGAAATGCTGCTTGAAAAATGTGAAGAAATCGAAACAGAAATGATTGTCGGAAGGACTGGCTCAGTAATAAGAAAAGTCTAAACAACAAGGTTAAAAGCAAGTGTGATAACATTAAGAGTCAATAGTAACTACACTAATAAAAGCTGAGGAGAGAGCAGCTGGGTGGGAAGATAACATCGAAGGCCTCTATGCGAGGGAAGACTTGTCAGATGTGACTGAAGAAGAAACTGTAGTCGATAGGGAGGAGATAGGGGATTAGAATTTAACAGAACATTGGAAGACTTAAGATCAAATACGGCGGAAGGGGCAGACAACATTCCACATGAATTTCTGTCATCACTGCGAGAAGTGGCAACTAAACGACTATTCATATTGGTGTGTAGAATGTATGGGTATGGCGACATACCTATGAGTCTGGCGCTACAAAATCCCATTTTCACAAATATACCATTTACACAATTCTGAAGACTGCAAGAGCTGACAACTGCGAGAATTATTGCACTATCAGCTTAACAGCTCGTGCATCGAAGTTGCTGACAAGAATAACATACAGAAGAATGGAAAAGAAAATTGAGGATCTGTTAGATAACGATCAGTTTGCCTTTAGGAAAGGTAAGGGCACCAAAGAGTCAGTTTTGACGTTACGGTTCATAATAGAAATAAGACTAAAAAAAATCTAGGCACTTTCATAGGATCTGTCGACCTGGACAAAGCGTTCGACAATGTGAAATGGAGCAAGATGTTCGAAACTCACAGGAAAATAGAGGTAAGCTATAGAAAGAGGCACGTACAGGTACCAAGAGGGAATATTAAGAGTGTAAGATCAAGAACGAAGTGCTCGGATTAAAAAAGATGTAAGACAGAGCTGCAGTCTTTCGTCCCTACTATTCAGTCTATATATAGAAGAAGCAGTGACGGAAATAAAAGAAAGGTTCAATAATGGTCCTACGAGAAAAGCTGCATTTCATCGCTACCTCGGAGATGCTGTGTCCCGTCGTTCGAGCACTGACTATAATACCACGTCCCAACTCACTTAAATCTTGATAACCTGCCATTGTAACTGCAGTAAGCGATGTAACATCTGCGCCAGACCCTTGTTGTCTTACATAGGCGTCATCGACCGTATCGCCGTATTCTGCCTGTTTACACATCTCTTGATTTGAATAAGCATGCCTATACCCCTTTCTGTCGTGCGTCCGTGTACAGTATTCGCAGGGTACAAATTCCATAGCGTGACGTGGAAAATCATCAGTTATATTAATCTGGGAAAACTTCAAGGAAGAGCTAATGATACAGAGGAACTGGCACATTTATTGAGGGGATATTGTAAACAAATATTAACAAGTTTGGATATAAGCGATCAAGAATTTACGACTGTAGAGTAAACCTTAGAGAGCGACGTGAAGATGATACGGCTGGAAAATGATCCTACAAGAATGGGACCAATAACGACTGCAGAGTATCTTTCAACGTGAAAGGAGTGTGAATGACAATCAACCGGACATTAGGCTCCGCGGAAACGAAAGTATTAAAATATTGTTTGAGACGTTATATGAACAGAGTGCCTCTTATTTAAAAAATGGTTCAAATGGCTCTGAGCACTATGCGACTTAACTTCTGAGGTAATCAGTCGCCTAGAACTTAGAACTAATTAAACCTAACTAACCTAAGGACATCACATACATCCATGCCCGAGGCAGGATTCGAACCTGCGACCGTAGCGGTCGCTCATCTCCAGACTGTAGCGCCTAGAACCACACGGACACTCCGGCCGGCCCTCTTATTTCAAATCAAACTTTGATTTAATTGAAAATGAACAAAGGCTATTGTTTAAGTTGACCAAAGAGAAAGTAACAGTATTAAAATCAACTTTGATGAGTTTGTCATGCAGTAGCTAGTTTTGCACGTAACGAGGAAATTATTGTTATAAACGTCGAAAAGCTCCATGGATACATCAATTAATATGGTAATAGAATTGATCAAAAGATACAGCAGTTAGCCGTGACCACTACTGTCTGTGAACAGTTAATGCAGCTGGTATCGATTTACACTGAGCTATAAAGGGAATATGGGATGCTGATTTCTGCTATAGTAAAATCTCGGAAATGAATACTGAAACCTTCTGTAATTAATCCAGTGCAAACAATTGGGTACTTGCATTTAATTCGGAATGATATTAAAAACAAGGAGCTCCCAGTTTCTCCCGCGGAACAGTGCGGGAACACCTATTATGCATAATTAATGTTGATGCCTTTATGTAGTTCGATATTTTAAATTATGTACTGAATGTGCTATTAGTAGAAAACGAACTGTTCAGTCTGTGCGAAGTATTACCTCTACATTCCAAAGTTGATGTAAGTCAATTTTTATTTTTGTACATACAGCCAGAAAAACATTATAACAAATAATGAATGAATCCAAGCAGCAATATGCAAAACTGAGTAATGAAGAACTGTTGCGTAAAGAGATAGATTGCCTTTGCTAAATTTGTAAACAAAAATTTGTTCTAAATTCGACATATGATCGTGAAGCAAGAATGTTGCAACTTGTAAGGGAAATACCCAATCTTTTATCAAGAAGTTAGCGAAACTAAATGACAGACTTTGCCCTCCATTGAGTGGGAACCAGTGGTTATTCGTTACTCCAAAAGAGAAAGGCTTGACAATTTTGTGTAATGACTACAAGCCAATAGATGTTTTGGCCAAAGGTACAGGAAAACTAATATTTTATGGAAAATGTAACGAGTGTGAAACAATGGTGTTTATACAGTCCGAACAAGAAATGAGAATTAACGTGACCAGTGAAGACGTACTGCCAGCTTTAAACATGGGGAATGATTACTGTATTATGAGTAAGGAAAAGAGGATCATTTTTGAGCTACAGTTAGGCATGTCGTTGGAGCATGTAACGCATTTTCATGCCTTCAAAGTAGCAGGTCATAAAACAACAGAAATAGAAGAAGAAGTAGCTTTCTAAGAGCAGCATAATTTTTCAGAAATACCTAGGTAATATTATTCGTTCTAGGAGTTGTAATACATTATGTTTATATATGCAGATACTGCAGATGTTTTAGAGAGTGCTTTAAGTACATGTGGAAAGGCATGGGCGATGGCCGTTGTGGCAGAATGTGTTTGAGAACGACCACAGAAAACACATGTGAAGGAACGGAAATGGCACGCATTCGTAGTGGCGCATCTTCGGTCAAGCAGAGGAAATAGTGAAGAGCGTGATGCAGGCGCTGTTACGTTTTAACTTAATGAGGAAACGTCCGCGTCACCTATACCGCCACCACACAAAGATAGTGCAAGACACTGAAAAACTCCCTTAGTACGTAACAAATTATTGTCGTGAATCACATAAGTAAGATTTAAATAATAATTTTGTACTACTGTGTGTTCTCTTTCTGATTTTTTATGGTAATGATGATATGTAATGTGCTGTTTTGATACTTTTATGTATAAGTGATGTGAATAAAAGTAAACAAATAAACGTGGACTTGTACATGTAACGTTAAAAAGCGAGAAAATATTTTATTTTTTCGTGTATTTGTATCTGCAATGAAAAACAGTGAAAAATTATCTAGCCGATGATTAAATTTATGTTCTATGTAATGTATGTTGTCATGGTAAATGGACCAATGGTTTAAAGTGATGCTTCTATGCGTATGTACCTATGTGTATATAAGTGCTGTGAAAATGAAACAGTGTTTTATGTTGGTGTTTACATGTGTGCAAAGATGAATTGAAATACGAATCTAAAAATGGCCAAAAGTGAAGAGAATTAGAGCCATTATCCAAAAATGTCTGTAGTGTCATTTCTGGAGCGAAAATGTTTATCTACAAGAGAAGCCAGACTACAAATTTGTAGCCAAATATTTGTCAACAGATTTCTCCATGGGTGCAGATGACGGATATTGACGCCATAATGACTTGTACGTTGTTACACTTCAGGCTGTCGGGAAACATCAAGGGCACTCAGGAATAGAAAATTAGGGACGCAAGCCACGGAAGGGTAAAAGTGATAGCATTTCCGATACCGGACCTAAATGGTGGCACTGGAGCCCAGGAAAACTGCAGACGTTTTGTGTGGCTGTCCCAGAAGAAAAATTCCACTTCGGAGAATTAACTGGTAACCCCTTCCACCATATAGACGCTGTTCTAAGGCGTCACAGCGGAATATGGCCAGGAAAAAGAATGTCGCAGCAGAGGAAGCAAGCTTGATACTCACTCCTGAGGACTGAAATGTCAGTGGGTTTACACATATTAGAGTACCACTGCAGCAGTTCCGTTTCAAAAGTGACATAAAAAACTGTTGTTGCTGACTGTAATAGGAGTGGCAGTGACGTTTCGCTTGCCGCTGAAGCTGTTGCTACCAAACATAGAGTTCGTTAATTTAAAGTTCAGAAACATCCCTACCTACAGTGTAGGAGAAGGGAATGAATCTATATGTGGTCGACCAAAGGCGCCCTGGAGGGGCCGAGCGACTCATCAGGTTGGTCGAAGCTCGTAAAGCGCAGGTGGATTGGTGGGTCGACTATAGGAAGGAAGAAATAGTGCGCCGCCACGAGTTTTTAAAAACCCATGTTTCTGTGTTCAAAGGCATTCTCAGTCAAATCGTTGGGGCGCCGACTACGTTGCGCTCGTGGCCAGCTTAGGTAAGCTCCGACATGTTTGTTTTTCTCCGACATGTTTGTTTTTCTCAAGTTTGTACTTGATATGCTGCTAGTGTTCTCTGCTCCTGTTAGCGCTCGCCTGCTTGGATTCAGACACTGACTTGAGTTGTGCTACCTACTGCCTGTTTTACTTTTTCTGATGTATAGAATTAGCCTTCAGTGTAGTCGTTAGTCTGATCACTAATAAATAGTGTTAATCATACCACTGCTGAAAGCATCTTGTCGGGTCCCAGAATCCGCACCTCTCGTAGGTGACCTGCAGCAGTGTTTGTCGCTGATCCAAGCCATCAGCTCGCCTTCACTGGGAACCTGTCTTTCTGTATTTGCTCCTCACCGCTCTTAAATTACAGACTGACCTCAAACCCCCCATTTTCCCTCTGTCCTGTGTTAGGACATAACAATGGGTCGGCACAGGATTAATACTGTACATCTCCGAAATTTATAGATCGCTGTAACTAACGCAACCGGGTCATATTCCTGCGCTGCTGTACGCGGGCTGGCTGAATATTACATTTGTTGGACAGGTTTGTCATTGACCCGTTGTCGAGATCGATATGCTGCAATATCAAAGAAACTACGACCGCAGACTGTCAGTTTCCAACCTTCAAGAAACAATCATAAGAAATTATGCTTTTTAGTCCGCTGGGTGATAAAGTAGTGGTAATATCCTTGACTCCGACAATTTTTAAGGATTTAAACCAGCAATTATGTCGAGATGTTAATCACTCTCATATAACGGCAACTGAAATTGAAAAGAAGGTTTCTAGTCATGTTACAAATCCCGGATTACTGTATGGTTATCTGTAGCGTTGCATATGACATTCTTACTTTATTTTAACTTTCACTAGGCAGAAGACGGAGATGGAACTTTTGTTCGTGGTTCTGTAGTACGAAATGATTAAGTTCGTCACATTACACCATTGCAAGGGAATTTAGAAATAAATAAGACCGAAAGATTAGTGCTACGTGTGCTGTCGACAAGGATGACATTAGAGACGGAGGACCACCCGGAATTAGGAAGGACGGGTAAGGAAGTCGGCCGTGCCCTTTCATACGAACCATCGCGGCATTTGCCTTAAGCGATCTAGATTAGTCGCGGAAAACTTTAATCTGATTTGCCAGACGGTGATTTGAAATGTTGTCCTCCCGAATACGAGTCCAGTATGCTAATCACTGTTCCAGCTCACTCCGCAAAAATGCTCTTCATAAAGACCTTTCATCTGATTTCTGGGAATGAAATTCGATCCATATCCACTGAAGAGCCAAACATCCTGGTACACCTGCCTAATATGGCGCGCAAAAGTCCTCAACACGACGTGGCATGGACTCTGTTAATGTCTGAAGTAGTGGTGGAGGGAGATTACACCACGAATCCTGCAGATCTGTCCATAAATTCGTAAGAGTACGAGGGGGTGGAGATCTCTTCTGAACAGCACGTTGCAAGGCATCACACATATCCTCAATAATGTTCATGTTCGGGGAGTTCGGCGGCTAGCGGAAGTGTTTAAACTCAGAAGAGTGTTCCTGGAGCCACTATGTAGAAATTCTGGACGTGTGGGGTGTCGAATTGTCCTGCTGGAGTTTCCCACTCCATCGGAATGCACACTGAACATGAATTAATGATGGTGATGAGACAAGATGCTTACGTACGTGTCACCTATCAGAGTCTTGTCTAGACGAATCAGGCGTCCCATATCATTCCAAGTGCACACATCCCACACCATTACAGAGCATTCACCAGCTTGAACAGTCCCCTGCTGACACTCAGAGTCCATGCGTACAAGGGGTTGTTTCCGTACCCGTATACGTCCATCCGGTCGACACAACTTGAAACGGGACTCGACGGACCAGGCAACATGTTTCCAGTCATCAACAGTAACCATTGCAGCAGCAGTAACCAATCGAGCAACTGCGCCAGAAAAATGGTTGAAATGGCTCTGAGCACTATTGGACTTAACATCTATGGTCATCAGTCCCCTCGAACTTAGAACTACTTAAACCTAACTAACCTAAGGACACCAAACAATACCCAGTCATCACGAGGCAGAGAAAATCCCTGACCCCGGCAGGAATCGAACCCGGGAATCCGTGCGCGCGAAGCGAGAACGCTACCGCACGACCACGAGCTGCGAACAACTGCGCCAAAGACTTGTCTTCTATAGGCGTTGGCGACCGCAGCCACCTATTCTGCCTGTTTTCGTATCTCTGTATTAGAATACGCATGCCTATACCAGTTTCCTTGGCGCTTCTGTGTACATAAAGGTCATCGACGGGATGTCAATATATGCGCGTCTCTTTTAGAAATAAGTCAGACGTAGTACCTAATAGGAACAGTTTCAGGTCTCAAATATCACCCACAGATGTTGCATATACACATTAGTAGTATTTTATTATGAGCTCTAAATGTTAACTGAGATGTTAAAGACAACGCCTTTCCGAGACATACGCGCTAGGGAGGCGCGGCAGAGCTAGGGCGAGCGAGAGGCCCCGGAGGCAGCGCCCGGACGGCGCATCGGCAGTCGGCGCACGTAGCGTCCCGACAAGCGCTGACGCCGGCGTCGTAATACGTCACCGGAGGCGGCGCGACACCGTGTAAACATTTACGGGAAAACCGGCGGCCCTCGAGAATGCGGACGGCCGAGCCGCACAGGGCCGGAGCGCCAGTGGCAATCTCCGCGCTGGCCGGTCTGCTGGGCTGCGCGCGTGACTTTTTGTCGCAGCCGGCCGGGAGACCGGAAAACAATTTGTGTCCCTGGGAGACGGCGACGCGGCCGCTGTCGCCCGACCGATAAATCATTCGCAGGGTAGTTGCGGTCGCGTCGCAGTCACCTCGCCTCGGCAGCTGCTTATCAAGGACCCAGCAAACAGTTCTTACCTTCCGACTCGTAAAATAATCTGAGAACCGCTGGTATTCGAAAACAATACGCATAAATTGTTTTGTTGTAGTATTCACGGATGATTTTATGTTTAGATATTGACAGGAAAAAACTTGAAACATCATGAAATAATTAATGTAGTGTAATGAAACGTCGGGAACGCATTTGTCTAGGTAACTAACTGATTAACGTTGATAGGTCACACGTTAATGTAAGAGCAAACAAACCCGTTGTGAATGTGAAATACTGGTAAATTTTATGTCTTTCTACGTTATCGCAAAAGAAACATCCAGCTTCTCGTTGTTCTCTTACTCGATCTCATTCAGCCACAGCGAACTGTAGGCAATGGTCTTTTTCGCAGTCTTAAAGGAATTTTTGTCTAACATCAACTTGCTACGTTCAATCTAAAAGACTACTAACGCTCACGTCCGCTACAACGCGTATTTGAGTCAAACCTGATGTGCATCCTCACAGTGGCGCTTCTAGCGCCCCTCCTATGCAACTGGCACGACTTTTGAACATACGTCATCTTTCAGATGTAGAAATACGCCTGCCAGCTTTCGTTTATCTCGCACAACTCTTCCGTGGTGTGGTAATTTTTTTCCGTCAATGTACAATAATCCTAAACAAGCGAAGGTGACATTCGTCATGAGATTACTTCTAATATTACGCTTAATAGTGACCACATTACTGGGTACATTAGTTTTAAATGTTAAGGAATGAGATCTAGCCCAGAAACAACCAAAACCAGCTTGTTCAGGACAATAATTTATCCTTATCTATCTGTCGACCATCTTTTAGCACAGGCACGTACAAAACCACTCTTATGGGTGTACAGCTATTAGGCCTCAACTGTTAATTCCTTTCTTCTTTTCCTTTTTATCTTTTCCCTTTGGCATTCTTATACAGTGGTTTTGACCATGTTAGTGGCACTTGGTCGCCGGATGCCCTTGCTGACTTCGTCGCTCATTTCGGGAAAGACTCTGTGTAACCCACCTGTTTGTGATGGGCGTGTATCTCATGGTCAAGCAAGAAAAGTTTATAAAATATGTGTGTTGTGTGTATCAGGGGGTGGGAGGTGTGTTCCAGATCGATAATTCACCTAGCTGGGTGTGGAAACCTCGTAAGCGCTACATCAGGGTTAGGCAGCATACCACCTCTTGTCGTTAATGGATGCTATCTGGGGCTGACTCGCATCTCTGTGTCCCGGAGGCGAACGCATTAGCGGTCTCAGCTATCCAGGCAGGTCACTTAACGTTTAACTATAACTTCAAAATAATGATGCATATATGAAAACTAAAGCGAAGAATGCAAATTTGTACCAAGACAAGGATTCGAACCAATCACTTGCTCAAAATGGTTCAAATGGTTTGAGCACTATGGGACTCAACATCTGGGGTCATCATTCCTCTAGAACTTAGAACTACTTAAACACATCAAATAGGGAGCCAAGATTGGGAGACTACATACAACACTACATTCATAAAATAACACACGAAGAACGTTGAAACATATCCAAGAGGAAACTGACTACAACCAACCGATTCAATTTTCACCCAAAGAAGTTACGTTCGTAACGCAATCCTGTCCGTCATGAAATTACCACACACTGGTATACTAAATTCATACTAACTCTCTGTGAAATCTTCCCGAAAAGAATAGCTGAGGGCTACTTTGATGCTTACACCACATGATTCACGTGGTCAACTTGGTTTACACAAAGAGTGTAACTCCACAATAATTTTGATAATTAAAATAAATTACATCGAAACGCAATTTACAAAAGAAAAACCTCGAACTGATTACTATCGTCTTACTGTTAACCTGATGGGTCAAACAATTGTATAAGCACGTGGTACTGGTTCCACTAAGTACACCCCACATGGGATGAACATAAAGAAAAGTTGCTGTATTGAAAAATATTGTCAAGACGAGACGTTATAAACTCACACACATTCGCATTTAAGATTGATGATCTTAGTTAGAGTTACTGATCAATACGTGGTTCCACTTTACTCACGAAGTAGTGGCAAAGCAACTAGCCGAAGATATTCTGTACTTCACACTCGAAATACACTGCGTCGCAATTTAAGATAACATTAGATATTTTAGAGCTAAACCTGTAATAAAGGTGATTAAATTTCCAGTTAGACTGAACTTAAGAAATCCATTGTCCTACGGACTTAGCAGACACGCGCTTAGCCGGAGATCTTACCACTTCAGACGCTCGCCGCGGACAGACTGCCGTGGGTCCCTCCTGAAGGGTGCCTCCCAAATACAAACGGAAGTGACCAGAGAGGCAGCTTCCTATACCAACATGACAAGGGACGGACAGGACCATATTCAGAATAGAAACCTCTTTGCTTCTAGAAAGCGTAGCTACCTGTTCCGACGTTGGTCCTACTGTTCTCTAGCAGACAGGCTTGTCTGCTACCATCAAGCATGCAACTAGAAATACATTTGCTCATTCATCCTCTCACACAGAAGGGAAGGGGGATGACAGTATCTTATCATATACAGTATATAAAAGAAAGCGGATGTAGTTTCCGTATGAGACTGTGTGACCTGAATTACATATAAACTGTGTTTTAAAGTGTAGTAGTGTGACAGATCGTTCTTGTTTATGTGTAAAAGTAACACGTTTCACTGCTCAGTCTCCTCCCAGATAGTCAGAAACACCACAGTAAATTTAGAATTGGAATGTATGCCG
The DNA here is from genome assembly GCF_023864275.1 of Schistocerca cancellata. Taxonomy (NCBI): domain Eukaryota; kingdom Metazoa; phylum Arthropoda; class Insecta; order Orthoptera; family Acrididae; genus Schistocerca; species Schistocerca cancellata. Next base: position 1,008,092,072 of record NC_064626.1, read on the forward strand.
TAAATGAAAACAGATTTAAGAAATTAACATAAAAGGAATCCAACAGAGATTTTTCAACCTCTTACGAGAATAATCGTTTGGACTCACATTACAGCGGACACAAACCACCTAGCATGCAACAGGTTTCGAATGCTTGGCATATTTTTTTATTTAACTAAGGCATGTGATTGTGTCGATCACAAAATATTGTTCCAGAAGTTGTACCATTACGGAATACGGGGGGTAGCTCACAATTGGTTCACCTCTTACTTTGGCAACAAGCAGCAAAAGGTCATTATTCACAATGTTGATAACGGCTGTCATATGGGGTCTACGTGGGGTACTGTCAGGTGGGGAGTGCTCCAGGGATCAGTGTTGGGGCCACTCCTGTTCCTTATTTATATAAATGATATGCCCTTTAGGATTACGGGTAACTCTAAAATATTTATGTTTGCTGATGACTCTAACTTGGTAGTAATGGATGTTGTGTGCAACATTGGCTCGGTTTCAAATAGTGAAGTACATGTCCTCAGTTCATGGCTTGCAGAAAATAAACTAACGCTAAATCACAGTAAGACTTCGTTTTTACAGTTTATAACACGCAATTCAAGGAAACCTGACGTTTTAATTTCACAGAATGGGCATATGATTAGTGAAACTGAACAGTTGAAATTTCTAGGTGTTCAGATGGATAGAAAGCTGTCGTGGAAAGCCCACGTTCAGGATCTTGTTCAAAGACGTAATACTGCCATTTTTACTATTCGAACGGTATCAGAAATGAGTGATCGTTCGACACGACAATTAGATACTTTGCTTATTTTCATTCGCTACTGTCGTATGGTATTATATTTTGGGGCAACTGTTCTCATTCTAAAAGGAAAAGGATACTTTTGGCTGAGAAACGGTGGTACAGGCAATAAGTGGTGTTAGTTCACGAACCTCTTGTCGACCTCTGTTCACAAGTCTGGGTATTTTGACATTAGCCTCTCAATACGTATATTCCTTATTGTCATTTCTTGTTACCAATATTAGTTTATTCCCAAGAATAAGCAGCTTTGACTCGGTTAATACTCGGCAGAAATCAAACCTGCATTTGGATCGGACTTCCTTAACTCTTGTGCAAAAAGGTGTGCAGCATACTGCTGCATCCATTTTCAATAACCTTCCACTCGAATTTAAAAATCTTAGCAGTAATCCACGCGCTTTCAAATCGAAACTGAAGAGTTCCCTCATGGGTCACTCCTTCTATTCTGCCGACGAGTTCCTTGAAAAATTGGGCTGGTTTTATTGTATTGCTGATAGCGTTTACTTAAACTTATGGACTGGTTATCTTAAGGTTCATGAAGATTTATTTTTGTCTGTTGGTACGTTTATGTTGTAATTTCATGTAATGACGTTCCATGAGCTTGGAGATTAGCTCTTGAATTTGGTCCTACGGAACTTGACGAGTAAATCAATAAATAAATAAGCATCGCCCGATGAAAGTTGTTCTTCGCTCATTTCAGCGCTGACAACTTCTCATGTTTCCATTGCTAGCTTTTTTCTTTTGCCTCTGGGTCACAGTGATTCTATTCATCTATAGCGATTAGGAGCCTGAGGAAATCATTTGCACATGCTTGATACAACAGTAACATTTCCGCTGCTGCCTCACATTGTAAGGCCTCTTGAATTGGTGTGAATAGTCGCGATATCTAGCGAGCAGCGACCTTTGTCATGTTCAGACTGTCGGATTTATATTTTTACCATATCACTTCGCTTGGGACACTATAGTATTCGAGCGTCAGCGCCTCCACTCCTCTTTCGATTCCTTGTTCTTCACACAGACATGGTGTACTACTTCGTTCTTGGTCGCTCACACTTGTTTAATGCCACTGGCAGCGTCTGTCATAAGTAAGCGCTTTGCCATGATGGTGCATTGTTGCCGTATGCTTCCACCTATTCAGCATGGACTATTGCACCGTTGTTCGTCTTCAGATGCAGAAAAAGCATTGCAAGCTCTTAAGTAATCGATTCTGTCTTTCTTTTGGCCCCTCTAGGCTTCTTCTACGATATGGTGGAACCATATTTACGATGTGTGCCAGTACTGCAAATATGTGCCTGCAAACAAAAAATAATTGCGTAACTTTAGCTTTTCGACGCGATCATTAAAATTTATGAGTACCAATCGCAAACATATGCTGAGTCTACAGTAAATATTCTAAAAATCTAAAAATCATTCTAAAGCAGCAACATCTGATTTTAAGGCAAGTTGTCTCCACCTAAAGGCAGCAGCCCATGGCTTATAGAAAGTTTTTGAAGTTAGGTAGACACTGGCATAGCAATTTCTTGAGACTGCAGTATTTACTATAAGCACGTTTAAAATGCTCTCTTTATAAGCTGTCTCTGTTAATTATTAGTTGAAAATCACAAAATATTTTTGAAATTTCGGTGACTGGTACAATACCCAAAAAGCAACGGGATTATAAACCAGAGCAAAACGATAACCACTCACAATCTAGAAACACATACAAATTTAAATATTACTTCTTTTATTACTCAGGGTAAATCGTGTCGCCGTGTCTTCCCCAGCGGCTGGTTGCTTCGTAAGCTGGAGTGGCATGTGCTGAATCCAGAGGCCGACTCAGGGCTATCGAAGAAAGCTGCATTAACGCAAAGCGCTGGCTAGGGACTTGGAGTGTGGCGGGTCGGCCGCACGTTGGTTCGGTAGGCGCTTCCGCTCGGACGGTTTGCCGTAATTGTGAAGCGTGTGTGTTTGGCTCACACGCCGTTCTGAGACCACTCGGTCCCTCTCAGGTCACTGCCTTGTGGTCCCATCAGATGGCTCACGATGCCAGATACCGTGATATTCTGTTGAATGCTGATCCTGGCCTGCTGGTTTGGTAAGCTTTCTGTCTTGAAGAATGTGGAAGTTTCAGAGCAACTGGTGCACTGAAATCGAACGGTGTTGGGTAGACTCCTAGTTTGCCTAACAGTGGAGACTGAGTACTAGATGCTAGTTCAGTGGTCACTCTTGGTTACGGATCAGCGGTCATCACATCAGGCAGCAAGGGAATGACCAATATTCAAAAATGTTCAAATGTGTGTGAAATCTTATGGGACTTAACTGCTAAGGTCATCAGTCCCTAAGCTTACACACTACGTAACCTAAATTATCCTGAGGACAAACACACCCATGCCCGAGGGAGGACTCGAACCTCCGCCGGGACCAGGCGTGACCAATATTGGATCAATCGCAAACATATGCTACATCACAATAATCAGAGACTCCAGTGTAAACAAAATGAACGCTCTCGAGCCTACTGATTGACAGGCTCTAGGCTAGAGGGGTGGAGTATTAAAACATCGAGATGCTTCCTTGAGTACTGAGCCACATAACCTGAACATCCGTTTTAGTGATATGTGCTGATGACTTCAAGGATCTAACTGTGTTCATCATTGCTTGCCAGAGGTGAACGCTGCATAGAATGGTGTATGATCGCTGTAAAAAGGTCTTAACAGAATTTTCAACTTATACGACATAATAGAAAAATGTTGAAAGAATTTTAAGCAAGTGAACTAAAAATGTATTTCCAACACGATATAATAGATATTCCATCCGTATGGCAGCCATGTAGCGTAGAGATCACTCTAGGGACCTGAGGGCTACACACCATTCGTTGCCCTTCCCCGTCGCGTCCGATTTTACTTTACACCGGCTATTTCTGCCTTCCAGTTTCAGTAAGTCCGTCCTTACAGACCATTGGCACCTATTAGTAACAATGCACCTATCTCGAATGATATTTTGTCGGTTCGTACTACTGTGATGGCCTAACATAATTGATACTCTACAGAGATGAAACTAGTTTTCAATAGGGCATCATAGTCAACAGCTGTTCGAACGCTTGGCGTAATAGTTCTAGGTGCCTCTTATGTTTCGAATTTAAGAGTCCATATTGTATCCAACCAATCAGAAAAACCGCTAAATCATCTTCAAAATTTATCAGTACTACTCCTATCAATACACCGTCTATCTAGAAGGATAAGTGCTCATGTGTAAATTTTACTATAATGCTTGTAAAAGCTGTGCATCATGCCCCTCATGAACATGAATTATAAAATACGAGCTGACCGTATATTTCGCACCAGTTGTAGCGCTTTTGGGTGTGTGAATTGCCCTGGCACACAATACAGTGTCACAAGCGATAAAAAAGGTCATGACGAAAGCTTGATTGTGATGTACGGGTCACTGAGAAATGAGTGTTCCAGAGGATGTTTACACCACACTCATTCAACACTGCACAACACCTGTCACTCACACTGGGTTTTGTTTCGAGCTAATGCTGGAATGCCCCATTAGGAATTATCATGTTCGTTGGCTGGAATGATTCCCCTCTAACATGACAAAATATTGAATATTTTCAATTTTTTTGATTTTTGCGCATATTTGTCGCTTTAGTTCAGATGACCAGTACAGAATGCAGACAGGGGTATCACTATACGTTGCAGTACTGCGACTCAACTCAATGTGTAAGTGGTACTAATTTCATAAACTGTTTCAAACATAAAGGGATCACCGCAATCCTGTCTTGCATATTTAGGGAACACATTTACTACACAATTAGAACTATAGCGGCAGCGAAAATTTGAGCATGATCGAAACCTTTATTCCCATTTCATTGCTCGAAATCACAACTTTCCAACCTGAGATTATTACGAAAGAATTGCCGCAACATATCTTTAGAGTGAACATGACTGATAAAAAGATGTAGCGGACATTAAAAGCGTAAAAGAATAGAATGAAGCTCCAGATGTTCAGTTGTCTCTAAACCACAGGTTAGTAGATACATTTTCAGTCGTTTGCTAACAGTACAGCCGGTGACTTACTGTTTTGTCAGTAACGTCTAACTACGACTTCAGTAACACCGCAAATCTTTTCATAAGAAAACTGAATTGATAATGAACATCTCAATCACAGCAAAGAAAAACTGTGAAGAAAAATTGAATAAGCGGAAAATGGATGAGGTAGGAAGACAAATGATCTCAGCTTTGCGCCTCCATAATTGAACGTCAGAGATGTGTCACAACATGACAAATGATGCGCGAATTGATCTTGTAAATGAGCATTAAAATGTTCCAGCGTCAAGATAACTCGCGTAACTCCCTAGTTGATAAGACGTTTGCGTTGTATTTGAATGAACTAGTATTTGTCGAACAATGAATTCACTCTTGGCGTAGATTACTTTCAGAAATAAAGGACTGCGGGGTGCTAATTTTCGCATACCATTTAAGAGGAGGAGACTATTAGTGTATAACTTACAAAATATTTTAAGCCTCCGATAGTGGCAGTTGTCGACATACTCTTCAGTACAATATTGTTTATGAACATTGGATTATCACCGACAAATTAAAAAAAAAAGAATGCAAGGTACATGTAACCCAAAAGCAAAGTTACCCTCAAACCACAGCAACTGATAATGGTGCTCGTCGTACCCGTGAAGTGACCCGCGATTTTACGAGGAATTCTAAAATGTTGAAATTTGCAATATTAAATTTCAAAGACGAAATAACCAATAATGAGAAAAGAGATCCTATGACAAAACGGGTATCGAATACTTATTTGCAGTATTTCACCTGATCACTCGGCAGTCAAGCTGCGATCACGTAACTTAACTTTAAAATAAAAAGTCGTCGATGGACAATGAACCGATCTTGTATGTCCAAAAGGAGCACTTTATGAAGCTGCCACGTGTTTCAATAACATCCTTTAATCATAGGAGAACTAAATCAGACGGGTTGTGGTAAAGTCTCCGAAGATTCACATTCCACATAGCATTTATCCGTGTCTGAGGTTACACTGCAATGCTTTATTGGATAAGCAGTTAGAACAAGTCATCGATATTAATGTTCACTGAACAAAATAGCGGACCACTTGTGTAGGACATGTGGGAAATCTGTCAGAGTATTAATTAGTATATTTATAGTAGGTTCCCAAATTTACGCCAAAGTTCAGTGTCAAACTCCGCGGTCGTCAGTAGCACGTGGATGATTATGTCTGAATATGTGTGAGCATGTTAACTTTGCAAGACCACATATTGCACATTGAATCGTGTTCTGTTTGGTCCCGTCTTTCACCAGTGGATAAATGTGGCAACATCCTGCTGCTTCACTATGCACGAAGTATGAAATCGTGTCACTACTCATGAATCCTTGTCACCGCAGAAACTTCGTGAGTGTTCACAGAGATCCGTATGGTGTTCTTAGGTATGCTGTCCTCTCCCGAAAGACTCTGAAACGGCACTAGGCATCATTCAACTCAATTCCACTGACCTTCAAATACAAGGTTTTTGCGAAGAGAGTCCCACGTTTTCACAGGATATAGTGTTGATCAAAACCGGCAAAATTAGTGTAAACTTAGGTTCGGAAACAAATAGTTGTTGAGATATGGACTGAAGTGTGTCGAAAGCGGTTTGTTCTCTGAGGTGTAGGCCATCTACATGTTGACTTTTACCGTCCACTCCTTATGGGTCGTGTTTATCTTCCATGACTTTGATGCCGTTGTCAGACATAGCACTTATAACTGTCTCCTACATCAGCTATTGGGTATGTATCATTTTGTGATGGTGATGATATAAGAACAAGATTAGTAACTGCGTGGAAAGTGAACAAGTTGAACTACCAAACGGTGTCCTACTCGTATTCTCCCACGCAGTAAGACTCAGACGTGGTACTCTGAATTAGTCTGAGCAAAGGCGCTCATCGACAGGCGTGCTTCGTGTGTGGGAAATGACTCGTGGCTGGCTTCGAATGTCGCCAAGTGCAAGTTTCAGTCGATCAAAAGATTATTCACACTGCTACGCGCTGCTGAAAATAAAGCAAATAGCTGAATTTCGCAAATGTATAGCCTTGCAGTTCGGACACTCAACAATATTGATTTGTGCTAGAAGTATTTATGAGGAAAAGCTAAAAATGGTTTTTGAATTATCAAATAGGCTTCTGCACACATGATAGCCATCACTCTCATGCTGAGGGAACTAGAAAACAAAGTTTTAATTCTTATGCATGTTAGATTAAATAAGTAAAATTGCACGGTCCAGTCATATCAATGTGAGCCCAGCCTATGTTCGACGTCAACATGAAATAACCACATGCAGAGGGCAGGTAGCAGAAGTAGCAGTGGAGGGTACAGAAGGCGTGTTCGAGGGTTACGGAAAACAGTGCACTCGTGGCTTTAATGCGGAAACAGAGCCTTTTATCTGACGGCCAAACGGGCATGATCATTGGCTTTCAGACCAAGACTGGAAGCATATTCGAAGCGCCTAAATTTGTACTCCTTTCGCATGCCGCCGTGGTTAAAGCATACCATGCACAGCAAAATGACGCTATCCAAAAGCAGCGCCTTGATAACTGTAGCTCACCACCGGCCATAGATGACAGGCGTGAACGCCGGCTGCGGGTATATGTACGAGGAATAGACGTGCAAATCTAGAGCGACTGTCTGTCCAGATGAAACAAGGCGCTGCCTGCAGTGACTCCTCAACGACCGTTCGGGCTTCCTCCGCAGGGGGCGCCTGGTTGATGCGCCCGTGCATCGGCGACGAAGGCTGGAATTTGCACACCAGTACCACAACTCGACGTCCAGTGAGTGGTAGTATGGTGGCCTTCTCAGACGAATCGCGCTTTATGTTTCATCTGTCAGACTTCTGTTGGTGAATACGGCATGAAACGTCTCTGAAAGCGAAGGGTTCAGGCCGGACAAGGGAGCGTTATGATCTGGGGAATGGTTATACATCTACATCTACATCTACATTTATACTCCGCAAGCCACCCAACGGTGTGTGGCGGAGGGCACTTTACGTGCCACTGTCATTACCTCCCTTTTCTGTTCCAGTCGCGTATGGTTCGCGGAAAGAACGACTGTCTGAAAGCCTCCGTGCGCGCTCGAATCTTTCTAATTTTACATTCGCGATCTCCTCGGGAGGTATAAGTAGGGGGAAGCAATATATTCGATACCTCATCCAGAAACGCACCCTCTCGAAACCTGGCGAGCAAGCTACACCGCGATGCAGAGCGCCTCTCTTGCAGAGTCTGCCACTTGAGTTTGCTAAACATCTCCGTAACGCTATCACGGTTACCAAATAACCCTCTGACGAAACGCGCCGCTCTTCTTTGGATCTTCTCTATATCCTCCGTCAACCCGACCTGGTACGGATCCCACACTGATGAGCAATACTCAAGTCGAACGAGTGTTTTGTAAGCCACGTCCTTTGTTGATGGACTACATTTTCTAAGGACTCTCCCAATGAATCTCAACCTGGTACCTGCCTCACCAACAATTAATTTTATATGATCATTCCACTTCAAATCATTCCGCACGCATACTCCCCGATATTTTACAGAAGTGACTGCTACCAGTGTTTGTTCCGCTATCATATAATCATACAATAAAGGATCCTTCTTACTATGTATTCGCAATACATTACATTTGTCTATGTTAATGGTCAGTTGACACTCCCTGCACCAAGTGCCTATCCGCTGCAGATCTTTCTGCATTTCGCTACAATTTTCTAATGCTGCAATTTCTCTGTATACTACAGCATCATCCGCGAAAAGCCGCATGGAACTTCCGACACTATCTGATAGGTCATTTATATATATTGTGAAAATCAATGGTTCCGTAACACTCCCCTCTGGCACTCCAGAGGTTACTAAAGTCTGTAGACGTCTATCCATTGATAACAACATGCTGTGTTCTATTTGCTAAAAACTCTTAAATCCAGCCACACAGCTGGTCTGAAATTCCGTAGGCTCTTACTTTGTTTATCAGGCGACAGTGCGGAACTGTATCGAACGCCATCCGGAAGTCAAGGAAAATATCATCTACCTGGGAGCCTGTATCTAATATTTTCTGGGTCTCATGAACAAATAAAGCGAGTTGGGTCTCACACGATCGCTGTTTCCGGAATCCATGTTGATTCCAACAGAGTAGATTCTGGGTTTCCAAAAACGACATGATACGCGAGCAAAAAATATGTTCTAAAATTCTACAACAGATCGACGTCAGAGTTATAGGTCTATAGTTTTGCGCAACTGCTCGACTACCCTTCTTGAAGACTGGGACTACCTGTGCTCTTTTCCAATCATTTGGAACCTTCCGTTCCTCTAGAGACTTGCGGTACACGGCTGTTAGAAGGGGGGGGGGGGGGCAAGTTCTTTCGCGTACTCTGTGTAGAATCGAATTGGTATCCCGTCAGGTCCAGTGGGTGATCTCATCGTTCTGGACGAAACAATGGATCAACACAAGTATGCATGAGTCCTTGGGGACCATTTCCACCATTACATGCAGTCTGGTTTTCTGCGGCACGTTAGTAAATAACAGCAGGACGGTGTAACGCTTCACAAAGCTCGCAGTGTGCATACATGGTTAGAAGAGCACCAGGATGAATTTATCGTACTCCTGTGGCCATCAAACTTACCGGATTTAAACCCAATTGAGAATCTGTGGTAGCACCTCTACCTGGTTGTTCGCTTCATGGATCTTCAACTGAGAAAACTGCCTCAGAATATCAGAAGGAGATTCAAAGGGATGTAGGTTCCTGTAGTAGTTCTGACATGAAGTCGCTTGCACACGATAGAATAACATAGAGAGCTAAATAGAACCAGTCTTCGGACTGAAGACGACAACAACAAGTCCGAAATATTGCGATAGTAGTAAACGATATTTCTTAATACCGTGTGTTAGGGCTTAGAGATATTGTTACTAATAAGAAATCAAGACGTAGATGGATGTGGCTCAAAATATACCGCGATTGTTTCGGTCAGTGAAATATTTATACGTAATAAGTGTAATAGTCTATGAATGAAAGTATGCAGTCAATTTATTTTGGAAAGGAACATTTGTTATCAATATTTTCCAAGCTTTTCAAGTTGTGTATTATCTATAACAAAATTGTTCAGAAAATTGGTCTCTGTGGCGTGTCAGACCGTGTTGAACTGTAAAATGGCTTTCTGTGGCAAGCATTCACTTAAAATTTCTAATTTGGTTGTGCTGGCAGTTAAAACAGAATAAGTGAGAGCATTCATATCCAGCCTACCTTAACAGCGGATGTTGTCAAGGCATCTGTTTTAAAGACGAACAGAATCAGTCTCCAGATATTTCTTATTATGCAGGTGTACATTTGGAATATTTTTATAAAGTTTGGAGTTGAGTTTCTCACAGAAAAACGTTACAAACGTCGACATAAACGTCTGCTCAAACTCATTAGCCTACGAGCTATTGAAAGAGGGCTACGCAACGTTCCTACGTCCGAAACGCATACCTAATTCTCTGGATATGCTTCTCTTTCGTGTACACAGGCATGCATGTGTCACTTCCTGTCTCTCATACCCTGTGAAACAACACTTATTGTAAAGTTGTCAGGTTTCTACAATTCATTGATGATGCATCTCTGCATTTGATGTATCTAGTGCCCATAACATCTGTTTCAGACAGCGCAGCAAATAGAGAAGCGTACATCACTGAACTTGTCCTCCTGAAGAGAGTTCTGAATTAATTCTTGTTATGCAGCATCTGTTAGACGTGCTGAAAAAACACATGGACCGACCAGACTGTCACCTACACCTGCTGCCCTCGCATTAATATAAAAGTTCTTTTGGCGTCTAACCTGATTTTGGTACAGTTATGCAGTTATGGACTGTGCGGCTGGTCCCGGCGAAGGTTCGAATCCTCCCTCGGGCATGGGTGTGTGTGTTTGTCGTTAGGATAATTTAGGTTAAGTAGTGTGTAAGCTTAGGGACTGATGACCTTAGCAGTTAAGTCCCATAAGATTTCACACACATTTGAACATTTGGTACAGTTATATTTTTCAGATGTCCACAGGTTTTGTTTGTGGAAGGTTGCTATTTCGTTGTTCCAGATGTTACCTAACCTGTAAACAAGACTTATGATAAAAACACCCTGGGGCAACCTCGCTGCCCGAAAAAGAAATTCTTGTCAGATGAGTTGAACGGAGGACTGGATAAAAATGGTGTATTACAGAAATAACAAAGTCGTTCCGAAGCGCTCAGACCGTGAGGAGTTGACTACTGTTCCTGGTAGTCTAGAGTCGGCTCTGCAGCAGTCGCCGTCGCCACATGTGGCTAACCGTTCTGGCGTGCCTCTCAGCGGAACCTCGCGTGACCACGATGAATTAGCCGCCTAGCGGCAAGTTTCATTTAGCCACGAGGGCCTAGCTGCGCCGTATCTCCTAGAATATGCCACCGTCGTGAAATAGTAGTGGACGTGTGGGACAAAATATAAAACGTAAGTGGGGGCAACACGTCTTTAGTCAGCAACATTTATCTCATTCGAAGTAAATTGATGCTAAAATGTTTCCGTGAGAGGAGAGCGCAGGAGCAGGGAGAATTGGATTAAACGGTATCATAAGGTTCTGCAAATACTCATAATGGCGTACCTCACTACTACACGATGTCTGGTATCCACTGACACGTTTTGATAAATTATCACGAAGAAAACGTATTTCAGTGCTGTACTGCTCAGTATTGGAGATACGGAATGTTTGTATGACATACAGTGATGGCCCATTAAATGTGCCACCATTTTACTTTTGAATAAACACTTTCCTGTGAAGACAAATTCAAAGGAACGTAACTACCAAGGAAAACACTCTTTGATAATTGTTCTGATTAGGACATGTACAGTATGTGCAATATTTCTATTCCTAAATTTCTTCACAGAATCACACTATGTAAATGACTTCCGTCATTTTCCTGTAAGCTTGAGGAATTAAATCGTGTCGACTTTCGGGCAAATTGTTTCCTTTAGGCACCTCCAAAAAAAGAAGTCACATTGGTTGAGGTATGGATTATTGGGTGGTCAAAACTGTCCGTCATTAAACAACCAGGAAATCTGAGTGAAATGACCCGCATGTCGAAGTGCTCACGTAAGAAATCCAACACGAAGTCTGCAGTAGGTGGCCTTGCTCCATCTTGCATGAACCACTGTGTGTTCAATGGCAACGCAGTAACAAGAAGCTGTGGAACGAAGCTATTGTATGCATGCTCAAAGAACACGTACTGTTTACAGTTCCTTCAAAGAAGGAAAGGTCCAGTAAGTCCGCGACTGGAAACTGCGACAGTTACGATAATGATCGAAACATTACGTTGTCGTTCTTGAAACGGTTGCGGATTTTCATTTGCCCGAAATAAAACATTTTGTGTGTTAACCACAGCGTCCAAATGAAAATAAGCCTCGTCTGAAAACCGAACGTTGTTGAGAGAATGCGTCCAACCGCCCGTCGAGCGTGCAAACTTTAGTCTCTGCCGCTTATGTTCTGCAGTGAGCTACGGAGCAAAGGTCGTCTTGTACGAGTACATTCCGAGGACACGTTTAAGCATCCTTTGACCGGGGCGTCAGGATATGCCCAGATCCACTGCTGCCTTTCTTCTGTTTGCAGCTCTTCGAGCGGAGGTCGCTTCGCTCCAATTATTGGTTCTTACCGTACAAACTGATCATACAGCCTGTGAATGGTTCTCTTGCAAGAGGCCCACCGTATGTTAAACTGTTCTCGAAATCACCTGTGAGTCGCAGCAGGGCGTTTCGTTTCCTGAAAAAGTAACAAAACTGCCGATCGCTGCTCCGTCCTTAGACGTCCATTGTCGGCCATGTCGTAAACACTAGTCTCCTAGCTACGGTATTCAGGATTACATGTCATTTCGTACCTCATTTGTTTCTCCAAGGTCTACTGCTACTGCTGTTTAGATACTCAACGGGATATCTAGGGCGACTAATAAATTATGCACGAAACAAATGGCGACACTTTTCGTGTTCCAATTTGCATTTCAGAGACAAACGGTTCAAAATCACACAAGCATTCAGCAAAGCTACCATTTCATTATTGTGCCGATATGATGATTTGAAGCATGCGGGGTGCCTTTGCATCATCATGAAGGATGGTGTCAGGTGACATGGATCTTTAGTCCTTAGAGCAAGTCTACCGAGACGCCTACGCTGGTGCACTAAATGATTCCGTAGCGCTTACTATATCTACGACGGGCTTAGCTGTACTGAAGTTGTGGCAAATTTATTTTATTTCACTTTGTAGACGGATGCCATTCCTGTAGGCTTGTCGCCGCAGTCGTCAGTGAATTATGGCGGTCTTAACTACAGGGGTCCTCACGCCACGAGGCAACGAACGCTGACGTGCACCCCAGCGTCACTGAAGAGGCAGCGCCCTTGGCACACGGGACGAGGTTGTTAACGAGATTTTGCACTCTCAGTGCTCTCCAGCAGCAATTGTCAGCTCTATTTGGCTCTCAAATAATACAATTTATTCACGGAAATGGACGCGCATCCAATTCCTAGTTTAGCTCTATTAAAATACACGTATCCTTTCTTGTCCATATGTTAGTAACGTTATTCTGTTTGTGATATGTAAACTTAAGTATCCGTGAACATACAATAACACGAAAAGAAATGATAGATGTCCAGTCAGAAAGGACACCAGCTTTTCAAAGTTCAAAAAACTGAACATTCCCCTCCTCACAGAGAGCGCACTTCTATTTACATGAAATTAAATGTTACAGAGTTTTTAAAAAGTTGTAAAGGTTAGAAAAAGTGGATACAGCAGGGCACGAACCGTTGATACGTTGTTATTCAGTGTTTTATATTATCATCTTCTAAGGCTTTAATCGGCCAATTGACATTTAATTATAACAAATATTAACAAGGAAGACATATTTTTCATGAAGATTCGATGTGCCGTTGCCTTAAGGGGGCTAACTCCCATAACAAGCGAGTTATAACGCGAAAATAACTAAATACGAATATTGTGTAACCACCAACATAACGTTTCCTGTCATTTCATTACAATAAATATTACCAAAATGACTCGTTTTGCCGGCCGGATTGGGCGAGCGGTTCTAGGCGCTACAGACTGGAACAGCGCGACCGCTACGGTCGCAGGTTCGAATCCTGCCTCAGGCATGGATGTGAGTGATGTCCTCAGTTAGGTTTAAGTAGTTATAAGTTCTAGAGGAGTGGTGAGTTGGGGTGGGTTGTTTGGGGAAAGAGACCAAACAGCGAGGTCATCGGTGTCATAGGATTAGGGAAGGATGGGGAAGGAAGTCGGCCGTGCCCTTTCAAAGGAACCATCCCAGCATTTGCCTGGAGTGATTTAGGGAAATCACGGAAAACCTAAATCAGGCTGGCCGAACGCGGGATTGAACCGTCGTCCTCCCGAATGCGAGTCCAGTGTGGGACTGATGACCACAGCAGTTAAGTCCCATAGTGCTCAGAGCCATTTGAACCATATGACTCGTTTTCGCGAGATCGAATGTGCTTAGAAACATAGGGTGTAAGCTATAACGTAAAATCCACCGAATACGGGCTTCTACTGAACATGACAAATACAATATTCGTCTCATATGTTCTACACGTGAGGCGGGGAGCTTTCTTGGTTCTTATTGGCTGTACTTCCCGCGGCACGTAAAATATCGCAGAACGTATTTTGTGTTTCACGTTACGAAATGGTTCCTCAGCGTAAAGTAGCAAGAAGTTGTAACGAAATATATTAAAGGCTTTACTGTACCGAAGTATGCGATACCCTCCAAATTCAACCAGTTTAACGAGTATTTATGATTATAGAAAAGTTATTGTGTATGTTAACAATGATTGCGTAACATGTCTCCATAAACAGTCAACCCATGAAATTATACTGAATAACTAACCCACACAAAAGTTAATATCACTTGATCACTGATACAGCAAATGTCATCATGTAAAAACACTGAGTTCATCTTAAATAATTAATATGAAGTACGAAAAATAGTGTACAACTTAGGTATTTTGGATCTCCTTAAATAAAAATCACCCAGTGAAACCTATTTGTTCACTAGGAGCGGTTTCACTTAGTATTCACGAAATCAATCCTGTTTTAGACGAAAACCAATGTATTTCTTAATAATTCATGTTAATTACTTATTTATGCAAATTAGAGAAGTCAATTGACAAACTTCTAGAAAACGGACTTTTTGTAACAAAGAATTATTCTGTCAAGTCAACAAATCTGTCTGTCATTTTAAATTATGTCACTCGATGCAAATTAATAACTTTTCTGCACAAATTATGATAACAGATGTACATGTGACTTGTAAACTATATCTCTTTTTAGTAGTTCTTTGACAATGTTATAAATACGAGCAGCAAGAAGGGTCAAAAGGCAGTCGGAATGTCACTTTGGTACAGTGTGTTAGTGTGTTATTGTTTGAGGTGGATAAACAATGCAAAGAACATGTAAAGGAAGTTGTGTTGTGTCATAGTCTTTGGTGGGCAGTGGAATTAAGATGGCCACCAGAGAAATAAATATTTGAAGTTTACATATTTGTTGGTTTCGTTAATGCTTTATCATCAAAAGCACATAAAAAACACGGGACCTCATGTTTTTAACCATAGACAACCAGATTTAGAGCCAGCATCAACATCGAGACACAGCAGCGATCCAGCAAGCAGCAGTGATTACTACAATGCATTTTAATGGCGCCAACCTAACATCAAGTGCTAACAAGCTCCGTAAATGGGAGTGAAATAGTGCGATTATAGCAATTAGCAATATCTACGACCGGGCGACCATTACAAAAGTGGGGGCTCAGCCGGGATCTTTAAGTGCATCGATGATAATAGTGCAGCGATAAATTTCGTAAGTGCTTAGCATTCCAAAAAAAGTTTATTTGTGCAGTGTGGCAACAGTGAAAGTGTGTCAAAAATAAATAAATAAATAAAGTGTGTTTGTGCGACTACCAAAAACCATCATCACACCGCTCAGAAGATTAACGTCTGGATTATGTCAACAGAAGTCATCAATCATGACCTCAGCTTCAATAAAACCGAATAGAAGTGAAGAAACCAACAGGAACACTGATCACGACATCATAGCATAAAGCCAGGTATTTTGTTGTTGTTGTCATTTAAAATAATTAATAGTTAACATGTCTCTACCTGAGAGTGATGAGATCGTAGGAAATGTAAAAATTGAACCAGGGGATGGTGAACATTTAAACTTAACAGAGTGGCTATCAGGGTTTGCAACTCAAATAAGCTCGCAACTTAAACAATCCAGTGAAGAAATAAGTGTGAAACTGAAAGAAAACACAGATAGACTGGATAAGTTAAGTTTCAATTTTGATGTATTAAGTACTCATCTCAATGAGAAGTGTGAGGAAATTAAAACTACCCTCAGTAAGGACACTAGAGAACAGTTGATACACTTCAGAAAAGAATTTCAAGTTAAAGTTGAAAGTTTAAATGAAAACATACAAGCTAACACAGACAGCATTGCTGTCATCTACAACAGAGTAGATACTGAAGTTGAAAGATTAGATCAGAGAATAGACAAAACTTCAGAAAACCTTAAACAAGAATACAACCTGTATACCACTAATGTAGATACAAAAGTAGAAAATATGCACACTAAATGTACACAATTGGAGGACACATTGATGTCCAAACAAACGATTTACAATCAAAATACAATGTATGGGCACATCCAAGTGAAATGCTTTACTGGTGAAAATCTGCATCCTATTGACTTTATTCACCAATGTAAGGATATGTTTGTGGTAGGAATGTCAGATAACATAAAAATCAAGTTAGTAAAACGGTTTCTAGAAGGGGAGGCCCTATCCTGGATAAATGAGAATAATGATTCTTGGAATACTTTTGAAGAGTTTGAAGCTAAATTTATTTGCAAATTTTGGTCACAATCCATACAAGCCAGATTAAAGTCAGAATTTCTAAATGGACCAGTGTATAGAGGGAAAGTAAGGGGAATGCAAAAATTTTGCAGAGATCAATTGAAAAAGCTTGCTCACTTGAATAACTCTTTTGATATTATGACACAAATTGATGTTTTAAAAAGAAGGTTACCAGAGAGACTGCAGTGGGAATTGGTCCATGGACCAGACGATTCAATGGAAGAGTTCCTGAAATTTGTAGATAGATTAGATAGGGCCTTGGAAAGAGAAAATAACCAAAGTTTTGGCTCTGGCAACAACCAGTATGGGGGGTGGAACAGGAATGTAAATAGAGATTATTATGGGAGGAGAGACTTTGAAAATTCTGGAAATAATGTTCCAAATAGGGGAGATAGGAGATATGAAAATGATTTCAGAAACAATACACAGGAGGGAGGAGGGAGGAGAGATAACAGGAATGATAGAAGTAGGTATTGGGGAAGAGAACAAGATAGAAGGGGGTTTGCTGAAACTAGTGAACAAAACGACAACTACAAACGGACAGACCGAGGGAACCAGCCGGGAAACGGTGGACAGTCCCACTAGATGTCCGTAGTTTTGGGGCTAGACAATATTATGATAGGACAACACATAACTGAAACAGGAAAAGGAGAGGATACAATGTAAAGAGTAAGTACCATGAAAACTCTGATGTTGTTAGAATGAATAAATTAGAATTTAATAAAAGGTTTTGGGATACTATGAGTAAAAGTGATACAGTTAATAAAAACAGTGTTCAAGCACAGGTAGTTAGTGAAAGTGCAGAAGTTGAAGGTATTGCAGAGTTCCATAGTTGGGCTGAAAAAGATACTGGTGTTAATATCAAGTCAGACACACCACAAATAGAATCTATTTTGGGGGGTTTATTTGATAAGAAGGGGGATGACGAAGTGTTTAATGGAGCCAAAGACTCAATTGCTGAGATTCAGATACATAGGGGGGAAACTGAAGATGGGGTTGTTGCGGAGGAGGAGGAAGAAGTAATAGAGGGACATTTAAATAATAATCCTAAATCAAGTGATGTTGTTGATGAGAGTGTGGAGGAAGAAATAAAAGTATTTGTAGAATTGAAAAGTGATGATGAGGTAAAGGTAAGTGATGTGACAAACATGGGTAATAATGAGGTTTATGTAAGTGAAATGCAGACTAGGGAATGTGTATCTGAGGACAAGCTATTGCCTATTGGGAACTATGAAACACTAATCTATGAGAAGGGTAATAATAATAATATCAAAGAAAACATAAAGGGATGGAATGTAAATGTGTGTTTTCAAGAGAAAGGGGAAAAGTTTTTAGAAGTTTTGTGGAACAACTATGGAAACTGTATAAACAAAGATGCCTTTTGGAAAGAATTAGCAAAGGTAAGTGCAACCTTGTATCCTACATGGTGGACAAGAATCCGTAGTGGACTTTATAAAAAAGGGGGTGAAAACAGTAGTTTGTTAAGTGACAACACAGTGTTAAAAGGAACAGATGAAAACAAAGGTTTATGTTTAAATGTCAAGGCTTTGCAAACAGAGAGGGGTGTGTCTAAGTGTAGGAAACAGACATTAGACTTAGGAACTAAAGAAATTGAAAATGATCTATTGTTTGAAAACACTGAAACAGACAAAGATGTTGAGCTAGGGTGTCCATATGTTAAAGTAAACATTGACATTTGTCCATTTGAAATAAAAGAAAGCCCACATCCTAATGCGTATAGACTTATCTTTCCCAGATCAAGAAGGTTATTTGGATTAAGAAACATCACTGAATTGAAACCATATAAACATGGTTAAGCACATTTCCCTGTTTGAATACAGTTACTTACCCATTTTCCATAAAGCATGTTATCAGCAAAGTTTTTTACTGGGTGTGTCTAATAGCAACTACCACTCATCCTACAGACCCTGGCCAAGTTCCAGATCTCTGAGAGAATGTTTTTATATTTATATTGTCACTATTGAATATTAAATTTTGAGACATCTTCTTTACTTGCAACGGGCAAGAAGGTGACAAACATTTATTACTTTCCTTTTGTATTGTTGAATATGGGACATACTTGCACCAAATAAAAGACAATGAAAAAATTGTTGTGCAAGACCCATCATTTTGTGACTATTGCGTTCTTAGGCATAAGATTTGTGTACAATTTTCTACAGTTAATCAGATGTTCACCAAGTGTGATGTTTGTGTTATGTTGTGACCAATTTAAGTGTCCAAATTTAGTATTAATATGTTCTTGTACTGTTTTGACTATGCGTCTCAATGGGAGACAAGTTTTTTAAATATTTCCTTTTTTTGCAAGTCCATATTATATTCATACATGTGACTTCTCTAGTGTTTGTGTTTATATATCATGTCCATACTTATATTTATGTTCTTTGTTTTCATTTCTTTTATGTGGCTCAAAAAGAGCAGACAGTTGCAATATTTTCTTATGGACATATGACCTGTCCATCTATGTAATATATTTATGTTTCTTCTATTATCTTGATTAATCTGTGACTCAATGAGAACTGACTTTGAAATAATTTACATATATTTTTGATATACCTTAAAATCGCATATGATATATTTGTGTCTGTTTTTAATCATTTTCCATGTGGCTCACTGGGAGCAAAGATTAACATGTTTTTTACTTTCATATATTACTAATTATTTTTATTATGCTGTCATACTGAATGACATAACACAAAGTGCATTTGAAACAACACATCTAAAATATTTGCAGGAAAAAGTCGTTTTGAAACGGTGTAACAGTCATTGCATACATACACATTATGCATAGTAAAACAAAAAAAATATTAAAGTAGTACTTTTCCAAATTTTAACAATTTGACACATTTGTCCTAGTCGGCTAATATCATTAACATTCAGTAAATGATATTACCCGAGGGGGGTGTTGTAACGAAACATATTAAAGGCTTTACTGTACCGAAGTATGTGATACCCTCCAAATTCAACCAGTTTAACGAGTATTTATGATTATAGAAAAGTTATTGTGTATGTTAACAATGATTGCGTAACATGTCTCCATAAACAGTCAACCCATGAAATTATACTGAATAACTAACCCACACAAAAGTTAATATCACTTGATCACTGATACAGCAAATGTCATCATGTAAAAACACTGAGTTCATCTTAAATAATTAATATGAAGTACGAAAAATAGTGTACAACTTAGGTATTTTGGATCTCCTTAAATAAAAATCACCCAGTGAAACCTATTTGTTCACTAGGAGCGGTTTCACTTAGTATTCACGAAATCAATCCTGTTTTAGACGAAAATCAATGTATTTCTTAATAATTCATGTTAATTACTTATTTATGCAAATTAGAGAAGTCAATTGACAAACTTCTAGAAAACGGACTTTTTGTAACAAAGAATTATTCTGTCAAGTCAACAAATCTGTCTGTCATTTTAAATTATGTCACTCGATGCAAATTAATAACTTTTCTGCACAAATTATGATAACAGATGTACATGTGACTTGTAAACTATATCTCTTTTTAGTAGTTCTTTGACAATGTTATAAATACGAGCAGCAAGAAGGGTCAAAAGGCAGTCGGAATGTCACTTTGGTACAGTGTGTTAGTGTGTTATTGTTTGAGGTGGATAAACAATGCAAAGAACATGTAAAGGAAGTTGTGTTGTGTCATAGTCTTTGGTGGGCAGTGGAATTAAGATGGCCACCAGAGAAATAAATATTTGAAGTTTACATATTTGTTGGTTTCGTTCATGCTTTATCATCAAAAGCACATAAAAAACACGGGACCACATGTTTTTAACCCTAGACAACCAGATTTAGAGCCAGCATCAACATCGAGACACAGCAGCGATCCAGCAAGCAGCAGTGATTACTACAATGCATTTTAATGGCGCCAACCTAACATCAAGTGCTAACAAGCTCCGTAAATGGGAGTGAAATAGTGCGATTATAGCAATTAGCAATATCTACGACCAGGCTACCATTACAAAGTGACGTCATAAAATTCGTAGAATGCCACTTCAACGTTACATAGCTCGTTCGATATGACGGCTGCTTAACTTCCCTTTATCGCGCATACCTCACAGGTGCTCAAGCATTGCGAAGTTGGTAATTCCGTTGCCGATTCAGTTACTTCTTCACGTTAAAATGCAATAAAGTTTATTATTTACATACATTCGTTGTTTCCTACTATCCATGCGTTTACAATGTGCCAAGAGCGTGGATTTCTTTATCGGTAAAAATTGGTAAAGCACCTCACAGGTACAGCGCGCCCATTGATGGGGGACAAAGGGTAGCGATTACCGGAGGGATTTGGTCATGTGTGCCACCTGTCGGCTGATGGGGTGAAATTTGTTCTGGTGCGATCATGTATGAACTGTTTGCCTGTCATGTATTGCCTAAATTGGCTTCGGAAACTGCTTACAGACTACACTCAAGCTGGCTGTTGCGTGCTGCACGTATTCGATATTGGTCAGACTCACTTCCTTGACTCGCACGCTATCGGGCTAAACAATACACTGTATGTGCAAATTACATGATTGTCTGAAACAATAATTAATGAAAATAAGTGTGCAATTCGGTCATATAATAAACTGAAGAACCCATTTTTAGAAAGTGAGAATCGACATTAACGAAATGATAAAGTAAAGCCATGGCCTACTAAATGATTCAGTTAGCAATGGTATCAAGCATAATTCCTAGAATGTGATTCTGCAGGCGTTTTCGTCTTTTGTAACCATCTTTTTCAGAAAAGTGGACGACTTCTGAGCAGTTTGACAGATTTTATCGTCCACGGAAATACTTTCTAAGGTTTTAAGTGTGTAAATCAACGACACTTTTTCAAATACAACATAATCAATTTTCAATCATCATCATCATCATCATCATCATCATCATCATCATCATTTAAGACTGATTATGCCTTTCAGCGTTCAGTCTGGAGCATAGCCCCCCTTATACAGTTCCTCCATGCTCCCAATGTTCAATTAAAAAAAATATTCTGCTTAATTTCAAGAAATGACCTTCAATGGCCTTTTGGGGTATTTTTCCTCGCAGCTGCTATTAGGAACTAGTCTGGACTGTTCTTAGTTCGTTATGAAAGAACCATCGTGACCTAACGAGACTCTGAGGAAATAAATGCCGATCCAGATAGAGCACAGCATATCGGAAGAAGCTTAACAAAACGGAGCTCTTCTCACCAATAACACAGCGTATCGGCGAGTAACACACTTTCAGGATCATTGCTACAGTATCCATAATTTGTCCCATCCCCAATACCCGTGCTGTTACGTCCAGCTACCCGTTCACGTAAACACACAGCATTCCTCTGCAACGTCTAATGGTGTTCTCTGAAATACTACATCTCGGTCGATATCAAAAAGAACACCATATACTAAACCATTTACTAGTGCTCTGTCACTCTAGGCTCCCTAATACAAGAGGATGGAATTATGCTGATAGTCATAAAACAAATCTCATTTTACATTTCATGTGAAATGTACGACTATACTAGCATCAATTAGAAGTTTATAGTGGCAGATAAGAAGCACAAAATATCGTAAATAGAAAAACAGAGTCTTTCTCCATTGGAAAACTTTTATATGATTACTGAATAAGAAGTTAATATACATTCATTTTAAGCTTACTAAGCGCTTCCTAAATAAGTAACATGCTTTCTGTACTCTTTCAGCTTTCACACATAAGCAGTCAGTTAAAAGCAGCCATTTCTCTATAAAACGGCCCGTTCTTCATGCGTAATCCCTCAAAACTCTTCTTCAGAATAGCGTGTCTGAGTGAATGAATATTCTGAATTCCCTGTCGTTTTTGTTGTTGTGATCTTCAGTTCGGAAACTGATTTTAAGCAACACTGCATGGTATTCTATGCTGTGCATGCCTCTTCATTTCCGAATAACTACTGCAACCTATATTCATTTCAACCTCCTAGATGTTGCCATCTCTTTCTCTCCGTCTACAATTTCTGTCCACTACACCCTTCCCTCTCATACTAAATTGATGACTCTTTAACGTCTCAGGACATATCAACTCCCCATCGCACTCCACCCCGTCGCTTTCATATTTAGTGATAAAATGGCGCAGTGAATAGCCCGTCAGAAACTGAACACGAATCAAGCATGGAAACAGCAAGAAGATGTACGAACAGTGAAAAACGAAACTAAATAGGAAGAGTGAACGGTCCAAACTGAAGGTGTGCAACTTCGACCGAACTGCAGGAACTCCGGCGTCGTGGTGGTGTAGACACGGTCTTGGAATGCAATGCTGGACAACCGTGTCTAAATCTCACTCGTACCATATTTTCGTTTCTCACAAAATTATGAACTTCCCGTTCAGTCATTGACGTGTCTGTTCTCCTTCTGTAGTCCTGGCAATCGTCATACCATATATTGGTTACAGAATATGAGTCACGTGGTAAGGATATATTACCGTGGCAAGTCAATCTGATGAATACTGAGAGCAGGCGAGATGCCGCGTAGACCTCTCACAGAAATGAAAAAAAAATAATAATAAACGGGCGTAAACTATGCTCCAACTAAGGAATTCAAGAGTCGAAACTTCCAAAACAGAACTCAAGTGTCATAACTCGGTTATTTGTGTAGAACAAATAAGAAATGCGTACGTCTGGATGTCCCTTCCCTACACGTCATTGCGAACGGCCGTTTCTCCATGACACAGACACAGATTCGAATACAGCGAACAGGCACGTCAATGACCGGGTGGACAGTTCATAATTTTGTGAAAAAATAAATAAGTAAGTGAATAAATAAATGGGGCGCGAGGGAGATTTGAAAACATATCCCTCCCTTCCCAGGCCAACAATGTGACCACACGACAACGACGCCGTGGCTCTCATAATACGCTTCATGTGCACATCTTGAGGTCGGACCGTTCAGTTTTTCTATTTTTTTTCACAGTTCGGTAGACATTTCTGTTTTCTTGCGTGACTCGAGTTCAGTTTTTGACGGGCTGTCCACTGAGCTATCTTACCACTAAACATGAAGGAGGTGTAATGGGGAATTTCCCTTGCTAGACAGGTTACGACACAAATTACTATTCTGTCCAATTGTATTCGGTACTTCCTCATTACTTAAGTGATCTACTAACCTATCTTCAGAATTCTTCTGTAGCACCGAATTTCAAAAGCTTCTATCCTGGTCTTGTCTGAATTGTTTATTGTCCACCTCTCACTTCCGTACAAAGTTGCACTCCAGGCAAACATGTTCAGGTAGGACTTCCTAAAACTTACGCTTATATCAATGTTTCAAATTTCTCTTCTCGAGAAACTGTTTTCTTCTCATTGCTAATCTACATTTTTTATTTTCTCTACTTTCGCCATTCTCAGTTATTTTAGTGCCCAGAAAGCAAAACTTATCCACTACTTTTGTGTGTCATTTCCTACTTCAATTGCCTCAGAATCGCTTGATCTGATTCGCCTACATTGCTTTACTATTGTTTTGCTTCTGTTGATGTTCATCTTTTATACTCTTTTCAAGACACTGCCCATTTCGTTCAACTTCTCTTCAAAGTCCTTTGCTGTATCTGACAGAATTACATTGTCATCACATGCCACAAAAGTTTTGCTTCATCTACCTGAACCTTCACTCCCTCTAAATTTTTCTGTAGGTTCCTTTACTGGTTACTCAGTGTACAAACCAAATAAGATTCCCCTTCTCATCAAAAATATCCGGATAACTATCAGTGGACATTAATATGGGGTATGTCCATCCTTCGCCTTTATGGTAGCTTGAAGTCTGCTGGAGACGCTTTCAACGTAGTGTCTGAATTTCTATGGAGAAATGGCAGCCCATTCCTCTTCAAGAGCCCAAACCAGAGAAGCTAGTGACGTTAAACCCTAGGCTCTGTAACGAAGGCGACGTTCTAATACATCCAAAAGGTGTTCCATTAGCTTCAGGTTTGAAATCTGTGCAGGTCTTCCATTACCGGAACGTTACTGCTGCTTCACTGCTACTGCTTTATGACAGGGTACATTAGCGTGGTGATACAGTCACCATCTCCGAAGTGTTCCTCTTCTATACGTATTACACAATGGTGTAACATTTGTTCAGATCCTTACGTATTCAACGTTTCCCTAAGCGCAATCAGGAGACAACATGCCAACCACAAAGAAAACCATACAACCATGTGGCATTACCCTTCATGGTGTAGCGTATAAGAAGCTTCTCGACCGTGTAACCCATTCTTTTTAAGTCTTTACGCACAATCATTGCGATAGCTGGGCTGCTGGTAGCACTTCGGAACTCACGAGTGATTGCTTCTGCGTGTTTAATGCTATTTTTTACAACTAGCGTCCGAAATCCTCATCAGTGCCAGTCCGTCACTACATTAGGCTTGCAGTGGACATGGGTAGCTTTAGATGGGTTGACACGTCCCTGGTGGATTCATTACTGCCGGCCCTGTGTGGCCGAGCGGTTCTAGGCGCTTCAATCTGGAACCGCGCGACCGCTACTGTCTCAGGTTCGAATCCTGCCTCGGGGATGGATGTGTGTGCTGTCCTTAGGTCAGTTAGGTTTAAGCAGTTGTAAGTTCTAGGGGACTGATGATATCAGATGTTAAGTCCCATCTTGCTCAGAGCCAATTGAACCATTTTTGATTCATTACTGAGGTAACTTCCAATGATTTGTCCACCTTCGACGCCACTGAGCTCTCCTGCCCGACCGCTTGGGCTGTTGCTTCTCTACCGACAACATAATATACCCCTCCCCTTTTATTTCGGCGGGTCCACCTCTTGTGAGGTCTAGTGGTCGATTCCGCATTATAGAAGGGGTGTCCGGTTACTTTTGATCACGTAGTGTACGGAAGAATTAGTATCCAGAAACATAACTACTAGAACTGTAGCGGTTGTACCAGTTTTCCTAGGATGTGAAAATAAAAAATAGCGTTTGTATTGTGAACAAATAATATCGCCTCTTGTATACTGTTTATGAGCCGTAGCGTTACGGCTTGTTAAAAACCACGCATTCGATAAGTATCAAAATTTGTGTCAGATCACCCACTACGCATGCAGTCGTAAAAATACTTTTATAAATCTGTATATATTGGTGGGTGGAAAGGTCGACATTTAGAATAAGGACACATTAATATTTAACTTAAAATTAAAATGCACACATGCGTTGGGTAGGCCTACATATCGGCAACAGCAATGACACCTGAATCGTGAAAAGTAGTAGAGAAGTCACAGTGAACACTGACAATTATTGCAGTATCTTAATTCAGTTTTCAAGTGTGTTTTAATGCATTCTGTTCATATTCATCCCAGAAGCGCGGAGTGCGCATCTAGGAATTTCGGTGTAGAGACTAGTAACGATTAAATTAAACAACTCAAGTCTGCATGCGGTTATGTCTGACGATGGACTTTGCATGAAGCGTGAATACATGAAGCGACTTTTGCCTTTCTAAATGAAAGCACCAGCCCGTAACAAGTTTGTGAGAACAAATTCCACACAACTACAAATCCAAAAGGCTTATTCGCGGTGTTGGCATAGTTAGCTTCTGCTGGCTGCTGTTATCTAGCGACGCCATTACTAAGCGAAATTCGCTAACACAGCCAACGACACTCGTTATTGTGTAGTCAGAGCGCACAGCCGTTTCATTTATGATGTTTAACTGGTGATAGTAATTAGCAGTGTTCACGGTAGAACACAGTCTTTTGTTTGATACAGACGGCACTCACTGCAACTAGTTTACGCTTTGTTTCATTCAGTTCGTAAGCGAACCTTACAGCGAGCCTCTATGATAACGGAGGTGGATGTTATCCGCCAGCTTTGGCTAGCTAAGAAACGATTATTCAAGTACATTCTGGTACAAACCCAGGTATATCTGTAAATCGTCAAAAATGCGCCAACTCCGCCACACATCGCCTTCTAGAGTGCGTGACCAATACGTAATTACTCTCAGACTCATAAATTAAGGATAATTGCAAAATGCAGTGCCAAAAAACGTGGCGCTACTCAAAACTGGCACTAATAGCATAGGCACATAGGGAACACACACGAGACAGATCTGCAAGTCCACGGTATTGGTGATAAGTTGAGAAAACCGTCCCGAAACGTATGTGCTACAAAATGCCACTATTTCCTGCGCATGTACCCCGACATACGATCACCATACACAGGTAAACAGGCCGCACAACGGGTTGGCATACACTAGATAAGGTGGTCGAGCAGCTGCTGGGGTTATAACCTCCCATTCTTGCATCAGTGCCTGTCGGAGATACACAAGTGTCCTAGGGGTTTGAAGGCTGCAGCGATACGTCGACCGAGAGTATCCAAGACGTGCTCGATGCGGTTTAGGTCTGGAGAACAGGCAGGCCACTCCATTAGCCTGATATCTTCGTTTTCATGATACTCCTCCTCGATGGCAGCGCGGTGGGGCCGTGCGTTATCATCCATCAGGAGGAAGGTGGGACCCATTGCACCCCTGAAAAGGCTGACATACTGGTGCAAAATGACGTCCCGTACACCTGACCTGTTACAGTTCCTCTCGTCAAAGACATGCAGGGGTGTACGTGCACCAATCATAATCCCACCCCACACCATCAAACAACGACCTCCATACAGGTCCTCTTCCAAGGACATTAAGGGGTTGGTATCTGGTTCCTGGTTCACGCCAGATGAAAACCCTGCGAGAATCACTGTTCAGACTATACCTGGACTCGTCCTGAACATAACCTGGGACCACAGTTCCAATGACCAGGCTTTACGGGCTCTCCTGTGACCAGGGGTCAGTGGAATGCACCTTGCAGGTCTCCGGGTGAATAAACCATGTCTGTTCAGTCGTCTGTAGACTGTGTGTCTGGGGACAGCTGTTCGAGTGGCTGCGGTAAAATCCCGAGCAAGGCTACTTGCAGTAATCCGGGCACTGATCGTGATATATCGGTCTTCTTGGGGCGATGTACACTGTGGACGTCTCGTACCGTAGCGGCTGGACACGTTTCCTGTCTGCTGGAGTCATTGCCATAATCTTGAGATGACACTTTGCGGCATACGGAGGGCCCGTGCTACGACCTGCTGTGTTTGACCTGCCTCCAGTCGCCCTAGTATTCTGCCCCTCATAACGTCATCCATATGTGTTCTTTGAGTCATTTTCAATACATAGTCACCATTAGCAAGTGTAAAAACGTCTGCACACTTACCCGCTCCACCGTACTCTGACATGCACCAACACACACCTGCGTATGTGGACTGCTGCTAGCGCCACCGTGCGACGACCGCAGGTCAAATGCACCGCATGGGCATATCCCGAGGTAATTTAAACCTGCAAACCGCCCACCAGAGCGTTGTTTCACCATGTATCAGCATTATCCTTAATTTATCAGTATGATTTTCTTGATCGCCCGAGACGAGTCTCGTCGAACATTTATGAGGCATAATCGACAGACCAGTTCGTGCACAAAATCTTGTACCGGCCACACTTACGCAAGTACGGACGGCTATAGAGGCAGCATGGCTCACAATTTCTGCAGGGGAGTTCCAACTACTTGTTGAGTCCATGCCACGTCTAGCTGCTGCAGTACACCGAGAAAAAAATGAGGTCAGACATGATAATAGGAGGTGTCCCATAAATGTTTTCATCTCAGCTGCAAAATAACTGCTACAATACAGTACACAAGCTAACCGAAAGTAATACACTCTGTGACAAACACAAATCATACCGAGTGCGTTGGCGCAGTGGTTAGCCCACTGGACTCGGATTCGGGAGGAAGGCGGTTCAACCCGTCTCCGGCCATCCTCATTCAGGTTTTCCGTGACTTCCCTAAACCGTTTCAATCAAATGATGGGATAGTTCCTTTGAAAGAGCACGGCCGATTTTCTTCCCCCATCCTATCCTAATCCGAGCTTGTGCTACGTATGTGATGACCTCGTTGTCAACGGGACGTTAAACACTAATTTGTTCCTCCTCCTCTTCCACAAATGATAATGTTATTAAAAAAGCAGCAATTACACTGATGTCACCGATATTCATGAATATTCCCTGGACGTTGCAAACGGTGGTGTGTAATCACCAGCTGCGATATAGTCGCAATACTGTCCAATACTGCCGGCCGAAGTGGCCATGCGGTTAAAGGCGCTGCAGTCTGGAACCGCAAGACCGCTACGGTCACAGGTTCGAATCCTGCCTCGGGCATGGATGTTTGTGATGTCCTTAGGTTAGTTAGGTTTAACTAGTTCTAAGTTCTAGGGGACTAATGACCTCAGCAGTTGAGTCCCATAGTGCTCAGAGTCATTTGAACCATTTTATTTGTCCAATACTGTCAATTTTTTTTTTATTCCAATATTTGAGCACAGTATCAATTCTTTTGACAATGACCGGCCATTACGGCCTTATTACTTCAGGATATGGTGTAGAAAAGATCTGAGGATGGTCATTACTGACCGAAACAGGTCATCGTCTAAAGAATTGATATTGTGATCCAAGACTGGATTAAAAAGCATTTGATGGTGTGTAATCACGACGGACGGCAACACATGCTCTGGAATGTGCTCCCTAGCTACCCCCAAGGTTGGTATGGAATCCTTGTGGTATGGCGTTCCATTACTCCACCAACGCGGCTGACAATTGCTGGATGGTCATTACTGCATGTGGACCCGCCGAAATACGTCTGCACAACACATTCAACACGTGCTTGGTGGATTGAAGCTGGGGGAATGGGCAGGCCAGTCAAATCGCCGTGTATCTTCTCGTCCAAGAGCTCCTCCACCTGTTCTCTCCAAAGCACTCGGGCGCGGTCACCCATGAAAATGAAGTCAAGACGGAATAAATCCCTTTAAAGAAAGGCACATGGGGAATTAGTACAATGTCAAAATAGCGTTGACTGGTGAGTGTACCGATGTCAGCAGCCCACTGCAACATTGTGACTCTACACACTACAACACCAGGATGACCAAAACGATCATGTTCTACAATGTTCATGGATGCATACGTGTTCCCATCTTTCGCTATTACGTCCAACAATGGGTAGATGTATTGCAGCATGCCCAACTGCGGACTTTATATATATATGTTAAAAAAAGCTACTCACCCTAGTACTCAGAGCTGCAATATTAAAAGCATGAAAAATTTGGCTGGTTTCGTTGTCAAGGGGCTGGAATACATAGTTTCCGCATTACAAGCCAAATACAGCTGAGTCTACAGTATACAATATGAATACACACATGAATCGAATGGCCAAAGGTTCTTATCACTCGGCAATTGCGAATTAGTATAGAAATTTATAAATGATAGATTTCAATTAAATAAACATTGCAGGTGCTATTTTAACGACTTCAAATGATGAGTACGGTAGCAGAATTACTTTAGGAAATGCCTGTATATTTCTGCAAACACTTATTGGTGTCGATGGTTCAGCAATTAAATAAAATATAAGCTGAATAACAGGGTTATTTGGTAACCGTGATAGCGTTACGGAGATGTAGCAAACTCAAGAGAGGCGCTCTGCATCGCGGTGTAGCTTGCTCGCCAGGTTTCGAGAAGGTGCGTTTCTCGATGAGGTATCGAATATATTGCTTCCCCCTACTTATACCTCCCGAGGAGATCACGAATGTAAAATTAGAGGGATTCGAGCGCGCACGGAGGCTTTCAGACAGTCGTTCTTCCCGCGAACAATACGCGACTGGAACAGAAAAGGGAGGTAATGAGAGTGGCACGTAAAGTGCCCTCCGCCACACACCGTTGGGTGGCTTGCGGAGTATAATTGTAGATGTAGATGTAGAAACAATGGATTGGCTCAAATGGCTCTGAGCACTATGGGACTTAACACCTGAGGTCATCAGTCCCCTAGAACTTAGAACTACTTAAACCTAACTAACCTAAGGACATCACACACATCCATGCCCGAGGCAGTATTCGAGCCTGCGACCATAGCGATCGCGCGGTTCTAGACTGAAGCGTCTAGAACCGCTCGGCCACACCGGCCGGCAAACAATGGATTCCCACTGCACGTGAATAGTTATGAACGGCAACATAGCTCGAGAGATATTCACTTCTCAACGCACACAACGTTTTCACTGTAGAAGCCACGGAAATCTCACAAGTACACAATCGGCACTCCGAAGTATTTCTATCTCTCGCGGCCACGCGCAAGCCGCTCCACAGTGTCCAAGTCTTTCCGCGACGCCGCGCCCGTCGCGCCGTCGCGTCCAGCACTTCCCGTGTCGTGTCGAACCGTCCGTGTCCTATGCCGTCCTGCCCAGAACTACCTCGTGTCCTCTTCGGAAACTCGTCTCCATCCAGTCTACCCATTCACGAGCGCTATGATTGGCTAGATCGCTCGCGCTGTATCTTCAAGCCAACGCACCCACGTAACATAATGAACACATTTAAATACTTGAAATTAAATAAATATTCGTACGGCTGAACCATAAACACGTTCTAGCACACATTATTAAATACATAAACAATTAAATAAACATATATCAAAAGAAAGGAAGTATAATGTAGGTAAGGATCCTAATGTCACTTTGCTTTCTAAAACAGAGTAAATAATTGACCAGTTTCTTCATGAATAGCATATATCGGATATTAACAAAGATATGGATGATCAATATAATTATAAGCATGCTGCTACCGTTTTTTTTTTTCGTGTAACTATGGAGCACTTAGGGCCTGACGCTATCGATAGTTATCGGCCACTTTGACCTCCAATAACTATTGTACTATTTAAGTTATATGCCTGTAATGCATTCCAATTTAGGTTTACACTAATAGCATTCTAAAGACACGGTCATTGACAAAATCGGATGAAGCGTTTATATTTTGGAAATTCGTTGCTTAGTGTTACTTGTATAATTTATCGTCAGATACTAAACTTTGAACTAATAAAGATATTGATTACCTGATTACCCCATCAGAATTCTCGTGCAAATAATAGTAATGTCCATGTTTTTTTTTAAAGGGTCATGATTCATCTGGCTACTATTAATTTCTATACGAACTGTGAAATGTCTGTCATTAAGGCTTCACATATTCCGCCATCTTTGGCACTCCCGGCGTGTGTCCTTCATCGACACAAAGCACCGTCCTCGTCACAGCGGAATTCCCAGCCACGCGGCCGATGGAGCACGTGCTCCGGCCGATGTCAGGCACCACGTGGCCGGCCTGACATGGCCCCCGCTAGGCAAACGGCCCCAGCGGTGGCCGCCAACTCTGAACTCAGAATATTTTCAGGGCGCCACAGCTCGCCCTTTTCCTTACAACTTCGTACGAACCTTGTGGCCATCATGGGAGGATGTTGCAGAGTAATTGCGGTCCACGTTGATCGCCCACCTTAATGAGAACCATGTCTCACCTTTTCTAATGTCAAGGGTGCCATCATGAATTATAGTGACCAGTTTAATTATTGTCTTTGAACGAAAGTGTCATTTTTGTTCGTCTTATTGCGTACTGGCATCAGATGCCTTCCGTACAATACTGTAGCAATACGTGGTACAAGTTTCATCGAAATATCTTTCTTGGCAATGACGCATCATGCGAATGTTACTTCCGTGCTTAACTTTCGCCGATCAGTGTATTTATCCTCCTTAGACCTTCCTCGCTGATAAGCCATCAATATAACTTACGGCACAGTATGCCTACACGTTAGACTGCATGGCCTATGACAACGAGAGCACAAAAAACAGCACCTTCATACGAAAATAACTAAAACAAAAGGCGTACTAAGTAGGACAACGAAGGACACAGCCTCTGTAACTCAGGACACTCGCCTCGCCGACAGATGGCAGTGGCATAGCTGCTAGGTGTCGCAGCTAAACTCGACATAATTGCTTCCGCCACGTCACGTCTTCCCGAACAGATCGCGACCAGTTCATCCGGCTGCTCGTACTAAGGCCGAATCCACCCCTTCCAGCCCTCCCACACCATTTCCCAAATCGTCCTCGCTGCCCATTCCATCTCCCATCTTACACCTATGCCACCTACTCCCACAACCAGGCCTACTTCACCTTCACCACCCTCACCACCCTCGTCTAAACCTCCCCTCCCATAGTACAACAATCCTACCATATCCTGTACCACAATATTCGCTCCCTGCCCACCCAAAAACTGCTCTTCCTCCACACCCTCCATCAGCACCATGTGCATGCCTTCTTCCTAAATGAAACCTTCCTCCAACCCCGTACCTCCATCTCCACAGCTCCTTACACCCTTCACCACACTGATAACCCATACCGTCTGTCACGTGGGGGAGTTGCTATAGGCCACCTCAAGCACCTCCCTGTCTGGGCCCAACCTCACCTTAAGAATCCTGCCGAACATCTCACCCTCAGAATATTCTTCCCTACCCTTACCATCACCTGTGCCACCATTTATGTCCGACCTTGCACCCCATCCCATACGATTTCCTGGCCCACATTGACCGCACCTTCTCCACCTATGTGATTGCCGCTTATCTTAATATCCACAGCCGTGATCCTGCCGACCTCTAGCGGTGGCATCAGTTTATCACCACCCTCCAGGGAGACCTGGTTCCCCTCCCTCAGCACACCAGAACCGAATCCAACACTACTCCCAATGTGGTCCTTGCCTCTCCCAACCTCCTTGGGTGCATAACTGCAGATGTACTTGACCTCATTGACTCTGACCATGCTCCATTTCTCACTATAGTGGTCGCCATCCCCGCCCCGCTCCTCGCGCCGACGTCCCTCCTGAACTTGTTCATGATTACTCCCGTGCCAACTGGAATGCCTACCGGGTCTCCATTCACACCCAGGTTGAAGGCCATGACCTTATCCTCCAATCTCCTGTTGACATCTCTCGCGATGCTGCCTTCCTGCACCCGACCTTGACTGCCACCATCGCCACCCACATCCCCACCAAAGCCATCCACACTCACAGCCCCACCCTGCCTCCACAGGCCGTCCTTCTCCTTCAGGATTCCCACCGCCTCTAATTACGACACATCCGCAACTTGCTTACTGTGAATAAACGCCGTGCCTAGCGCCAGACGTGTACAACTCAACACCATGCTCCCAGTAAACTCTTCCAAGTATTGGTGTGCTTTCCACCACCTTACTGGGAACCACCCCAGCCCCACAGTACCCTCTCCTTCTTGATGACCATCCCTTTTCTGACAACATCAGTAAGGCCAACCACTTTGCCTTTCACCTCTCTGATGTTTTTTCCATACCAGATGATCCCCAATTTGATTATTCCCTCTTCCCTGACGTCATGGACCATATGAATACCTCTGTTCCTCCCCTTCTCCTAGCTTCCAATACTTGGGCCACACACGACCATCTGAACTTAGCACTCCCATCACTACTCAGGACATCAGCCTCACACTCCGCACTAAGCGAAATACTGGTCCCGGCCAGGAACACATTACCTACCGCCACCTCAAACACTGCCCTCCCACCTTCCTTTCAGTCCTTCCGACCCTCTACAATGTCATCCTTGCCAATGGATTCTACCGCGACCAGTGGAAAGCCTCCCATATCCTGATGTTCTTCAAACCCAACAAGCCTCCATCTGATGCCTCTTCCTATCGTCCTATCTGTCTCACATCGGTGTTCAGCAAGCTCTTGGAATCCATCCTTATCGGCGCATCCATCACCACCTCCACCAAAATCACCTCCTCCCCAACACCCAATGTGGCTTTTGACCTTCCTTCTCTGCCGATGGCCAACTCCTCTGCTTCACTCATCTCCTTTCCCTCCAGGTTAACTCCCTTCGCTCTGCCATTTTTGTCTCCCTCGACCTCGAAAAGGTCTACGACCATGTCTGGCATCCCGGTCTCTTGTTTAAACTCCAAAACTATGCCCTTCCTGTCGACTACGTCTGTCTGATGGCCTTCTTCCTCTCCCACCGCCCTTCCTATGTTACCAAAAATAATGCCAATTCCCACACCTTCCACCCCTCTGCACGTGAGCCCCACAGCTTTGTCCTCCTCCCTCTCCTCTACCTCCTGTACATGGCAGATATGCCCCAACCTCCCCCCCCCTCCAGTACACCTCTTGCAGTATCCCGATGATGCCGCATTCCTCAGCCCCACTCCTACCCTCCAACAGTCCCAACGCCTTCTCCAGAATCACTTTTACCTTTTTACCGCATGGTGTAACCAGTTGCTCCTGAAAATCAAACCTTCCAAAACCCAGGCAATCATCGTAGGTGATACCACTTGCTCGTTCCGGCTCCTGGATTTCTCCCTTACCGTCTGCACCTGTCCTGTCCACCTCTACCCCACCCTTACCTACTTTGACCTCACCATTGACTGTCATCCCACCTGGATCCCTCATCTCCGCTCCATCCAATCCAAAGCCCACAACCGCTTCTGGCTCCTCAAACTCCTCTCTGGGCAGGCTAGGGGTTGCACCCTTCTACCATCCTGCACACCTACAAATCCTTAATTCGTCCCATCCTCTGATATGCCAGTCCCGCCTGGATATCTGTCCCCCCCCCCCCCCAAATTATATAAGGCCTTCCAGAACCTTGAGCATCATGCACTCTGCCTCTCCTTCCATATATGCCTCCCATCCCCCATGCGTATCCTCTATGACCTCATTCCTTTCCCCCATCTGCTGCTGTTCCTCGAACATATCCGCATACTCTACACCTCCCACCACCTTGATCCGCCTCTCCCCCTTGTTGCTCCTCTCCTCTCCCACTCCTGCGCCTTGCCACACCTTCACTGTTGAGACACCCCTGCCCTCCACATCTGTATCCTTCATCTCCTTTCCCAAGGTGGCTTCCATCAACTCCCCCTCCCAGATGATGCCCTCTCTCCCTCCATCTATCCATCCTATTAATTCTGATCCTCACCCTGCCCTCCTTTCCTTCGTCCTTTCCCTGGGCTCCCTCTTCCATCCTGTTTTCACCACGACTAACCTCTCCCTACCCTCCCCCCTCCGAGTCCTTTTGTATTCCCCTCCTCTGCTTTCCCCACTCCCTATCGCGTCTACCCGGCACCCCCTACCCCTCTTATGGTTCCTCATTCTCCATCGCCTTCTTTCCCCGCTCCCCCCTTCGCTTTTCCTCTCCTTGCCCCCATTTTATTTTCCCATCATCTGTCTAGTTTCCCCCCACCTGCTGTCGGCTGTGGTATGTTATATTTGCCAACTTTTTAGTGCAGTGTTCCAGTGAATGTTCAGTGTTGTTCGTCTTTCCAAAGTGTTGCGAACAGAAACCATGCTGTAAGCGTAGGCTTCCGCGGCCGTTGTCATCTTCAATAAAATTCTTCAGGGTATCAGACCGCATCGTTAAACGCACGGCCCTGATGAAGGCTAGCTGCAACGCTGGCCGAAACGTTGGCGCATTTTAAATTATGACGATGCGGTCTGATACCCTGAAGAATTTTATTGAAGAAACCATGCTGTCGCTGTGGGTGAATTTTATGTCTTTTGCGAACAGAAACCAGACTGTCCGCGTTTTTTAATTGTCTATCCATTATTTTACTTGTCTGCTTCATATGTATCTTATTAGCATCATTATCCCTTTGTTCTATGTTTCAAGTTCCACGATTTTTTCACCATGTCACTATTTAAGTCTCCGATTTTATAGCCTGTTTTAATTGTTTATTCTCTTCATCTTTTTAAAACAAAGTCTGTAGGCTGAAGAGTGGCTCACTAAGCTGCTGCCAGCCCGCCCCCTTCGGGGGTAATCGAAATTGAATAAAGGAAAAAAATAACTAAGGCCGCCGCTTATCCAGCAGTTGAAACCAGCGCGCCAAACTGGGAGCGCCAGTGGTCTCGTCCTTGCTGTATCGAGATGTGACCTCTCGGTGCTCGGGCAACTCAGTTTGGTATCTCGGCTTGTTACAGTGATTGCTTTCAGAGACAGTCGTCTCGCCCTGTGGTCCTTCATACTTCGACAGATAGTGACGTTCTACTCAAACTGTTGGACTTTTGCTTTTGCTATCGGAAGTGTAAACCGAGACAGCTACTTCGATCAATAACCTACGAGGGTTGCACAGAAAGTAATGAACAGCATTCTCTGTCTTGAACAACTCTTTATTGAACGTAATGAGAATTACACACAGGGAAGAATGTTGTTTTATATACTCACCCCATTTTCCACGTAATCTCCATCACGTCCTATGGCCTTGCTCCAGCGCGAAACAAGGGCGTGTATTCCCTGTCGGTACCAACCCTTGTCCTGGTGGCGGATCCAGTGCCTCACTGTTTGAATCATCTCCTCACCGTCCTCAAAACTCAAAATGTCTTCCACTAGTGGCCTCCTTTAATGGCCCAAATAAGTGCAAGTCCGAAGGGGATAGGTCAGGTGTATCAGGTGTAACAGCCGTGGATGGTCTCCCCGACCGATGGCAACCGAGGAGCTCCGCCGAACCGCCTTCTGATGGCCTCACCCTCCGTGCCCAGCGACTAACTGTACTTCTGTCGGTAGAAGATGCTCCATAGACTTCACAAAAGCGTTTGGGAATATTCCATACAGCGTCTTTCTCTGCATTGAGAAATCCAATGACGGTACATTGCTTGAAGCGTACATTGCCTATAGATGCCATTATGAAAGTGTCCTGCAGCTACGCTATCTATCGGAAGTGACGGATACTTGGTGCACTCATTCAGGCGACTTTAAATAATACATACGCAAAGTTTCGCATTCGTAGCATTGTTTTCGGCTAAAAAAAAAGAAACGGTGCATTACTTTCTGGGCAGCCCTCGTGTTTTATTTTCTTTTTAATTAATTCTCCAGGATGGAGGAGAATGACTTTAAGTTTATCGCCGGCCGGGATGGCCGAGCGGTTCTAGGCACTACAGCCTGGAACCGCGCGACCGCTATTGTCGCAGGTTCGAATCCTGCCTTGGGCATGGATGTGTGTGATGTCCTTAGGTTAGTTAGGTTAAAGTAGTTCTAAGTTCTAGGGGACTGATGACCTCAGACGTTAAGTCCCATAGTGCTCAGAGCCATTTGAACCATTTTAAGTTTATCAATAAGCCTATTGTTTATTGTTTACCTGGGTGTAAAGTTTTGCGCACCTAGCCTGCTGCAGGTCGCTTAAATTTGTACACAGATTTGCCCATTTATTAACTACACACAGTTGTAATTGTTAGCCTCAAGTGTTTCGTTTCCTTTATTCTAATCAGTTCTAAAATTTTATCATCACTTCTTGAGGTTGGGACACCTCATAGCTTCGCAGTCAACGATAACCTAACCTGAGCCGTCAGGTCCCAGTAACCCAGTGTGGCTCTTTAGCAGTGAGTGTTCGATTTCTGCTTCGAAAAAGTAAACGAAAATTTACTGGAGGCTTTGATCCCTTAAGGCACCAGTAATCAGCAAAGATCGTCACTGAAATAGTGTTGCTGTGCCACAGACTCAGATACTAAGCTGATATACATCTGTAGGGAAAACTGTCTTTTCTGCGAACTGTGTTAACTACAGCTAAGAAACGACGAATAACGTCCATGTGGCATGCATATGAGCAGTTTACGACAGTAGAGAATAAAATACAAATGCCATGAACGACACCTAGGATATGAATGGCGCAAAAGGAGAGATACCATCAAGAAAGAGAAAGAGTGCTTCTAGAGTACACCATGGCAGGCACGGTTTATGCTGCTGTTTGACGGGGTTACCTTATTGGATGGCGGCGGTGGGAAGTGGGGAGTAAAGTGCGCCGTGGAGGACTCGGGCAAGGCGGCGTCACGCGAGCTGCCGTGAGGCACTTGGCGCGCGCGTGTGAGCGTGTGTGTGTGTGTGTGTGTGTGTGTGTGTGTGTGTGTGTGCGTGCGTGTGTGTGTGTGTGCGCGAGTGCAGGGCAGCCCGTTTACGACCCGCGCGGCCGCGGGCTCGCGGGGAAGTGCTCGCCGATAGCGCCGCGCTGCGGGCGGCTCGTAAATTATGCGCCAGCACCGAGCGCGGCCACTGGCAGATTTCCGGCCGCCCGTAATGGCCAATTACGGACGCCGCCCGGCCCTAGTCGGCAACCTCTCGCCCCGCGCCGGACACGTGACCAAAACCGAGACCCGCCCACAATCCGTGGCCCCGGCAATGCGACTTCAATACCATAGTTGGTGCTCCAAAATTTTCGCACTTTTGCGTGAGATAAACTGACGCTGCAGCATTAATCGTCGGCACGCCATTGTAGATCCACCTAAGTAAGAAAAAGAAAGTCTGTATGAGACCAGTGTATACCCAAATGGTTTAAGAAAATCACGAACTACTTTTCAGAGGGCCGTAATACGAAGAGTATCGTGGAGCATCGCCTGTTTATGTGGGACAAATGGTTCAAATGGCTGTGTGCACTATGGGACTTAACTGCTGAGGTCATCATTCCGCTAGAACTTAGAACTACTTAAACCTGACTAACCTAAGGAGAACACACACATCCATGCCCGAGGCAGGATTCGAACCTACGACCGTAGCGGTCGCGCGGCTCCAGACTGTAGCGCCTAGAACAGCTCGGCCACTCCGGCCGGCCTATGTGGGACACACATAGCGTTGACATTGATCGTAGCTAGGGGGTTTGTCTGCTGACATTTCGGCTGTCGAGACGTGGGGTCCACCAGTTAAATCCAGCCAGGGCAGAACACACAAGACGGTCGTAGCCGAGGCATTCCCTATGATAAGGTGGATTGCACCCACGAACAATATTCACAGACCGTTCAGATTCCTCCTCTATATCGTCCGCCAAAGAAACAGAAGAAACACCAGAACGTTGTCCAAGGTTAGAATCATTAGGACGCCGCCGCATGTCGGCAGCCTCCAAGTGTTGGCTTGTTAACAAAAAAGTGGTTCAAATGGCTCTGAGCACTATGGGACTTAACGTCTGAGGCCATCAGTCCCCTAGAACTTAGAACTACTTAAACCTAACTAACCTAAGACATCACACACATCTATGTCCGAGGCTGGATTCGAACCTGCGACCGTAGAGGTCGCGCGGCTGCAGACTGTAGCGCCTAGAACCGCGCGGTCACTTCGGCCGGCTCGCCTTCTAGATTTTTATGAGTGTTTGAGTATTTCAGGTTATACACTGGACATGGATACTTAAAACGCTGATGAATATATATTTAAAGTTTTCAGTGTTATGTGAGCCAGATCGGTGAGCATCCTCCCAAGCCCCTCTGTTGTTAGATTTAGATTTGAAAGTAGACCTGCCCTTTTTTTTTAGATTGCACTTTCCCCTATCCAGAATCTACTGAGGAAGGGCCTGTTTAGCAGATAATTTATAGAAAAAGCTTTTGTATTAAATTTCCTCGTATACTCGCTTTTTTACCAATATGTATCATATCCTTTTGAATTAAAGGGATACTCATCGTAAATGAATTTAATATATTAATTTTACGTAAATAATTAATTATAAAATTCAAAAATATTTTATTTTTGAATTTTATAATTAATAATTTAATATTGCTATGAATAAAATAAAATGAAGAAATATGGTTACAGTGAGGAGGAAACCGAGGTCCACGAATTGTCAGTCTGTGCATTAAACGATTCAACCACTGTGCAACTATGGCAACAGATCCTGCAAATTCCTCATGCTGTACGCTTGCACAATATTTCACGCGCAATTTCAGAGGAAAATTATGACGTGGTGCTGTGAGCAACGTAACAATCATAGTCCGGAAGGGATAATGTCGCATCAAAGCTTGCGCAGTCGGAAACAGACAGTTGCGCTCCTGGTGTGAGTTAATTCTAGGACGAGCCGGGCATTGTGACCTAGCGATTCTAGGCGCTTGAATCCGGAACCGCGCTGTTGCTACGGTCCCCGGTACGAATCCTGCCTCGGGCACGGATGTGTGTAATGTCCTTAGGTTAGTTAGATTTAAGTAGTTCTAAGTCTAGGGGACTGATGACCTCAGATGTTAAGTCCTGTAGTGCTTAGAGCCATTTGAACCATTTTTTTTATTCTAGCACGGATAACCGTTATGTCAGCACACGACAATAGTTTCCAGTTACCTATGGTGGAGAGAGCGCTACAGAACATGTTTCCGTCCCTTTTACTTGTATAACGACACACATTCGAAAAGAAACGTCGTAATTTTAGTGTGATTTCCGGCTTTCATTCGAAGAGAAATGGCACAGTTTCAGTGCGTTATTTGTAACGTGCTTTAGGCCATGATAACCTGCCGGCACGCTTCACTTCATATGACGTTGTATGCCTAATAACACAATTAATGACCACAACTTATCATACTGATCATGTCGCTAATACTTAGTTTGAAAAGTGCTGTTGTTGATCCGTGAAGACGATTCGCTTCTCTCAACAGAAAGTAAGTGTGAAAAATTGTTCTTCATGGTAGTGCTCGATTTCTCTTAAATTTAAAATCTGTTTATCCTATTTTAAACGTAAATATTTGACCGTTCGAAGCAACATGTTTCAATTTCTGGTGGACACCCGAGTATTCATATTCTGTATCCTTCGCCGAGGTTCCCTGCTAAGTCCTTGTATGACACAGGTCTCAGCATGTCAAAACCGAGGACGTAGTTACAGAGGTACAACCATCTCTTAACAATTGTTCTGTGGCCTACCCCTACGTTGTAGTTTCTTCTGATGTTCTATGAGACGCCTGGAACAAAGATTAATGAGAATGGTTGCCGAATCTTATTGTCTTTAAACGAATAATAATAGAGTTTTTTTGACATTCGAAGAGGTAACCAATCAAAAGTTCTTTGAACTGTGCAATCCTTGATAACCTTAGTAGCAAATTCATATCTCTTTTTCACTCTTTACCACTCTCTTATCAATTGAATCAAAGTGTCCCCACTTCTGGGTTTAAGGTTTTATACAAACACCTTTCCCCAATAATTCTTTCTGACTCTTCCACATTTCTCTGTGGGTCCACATAACTGAAAACCCTTTTACAACGTTAGATTTTAAATTCCGGTTCCTACGTTCGTGTTGGTCCTAAATACTGCTTTAAGTACGTCTCATGTTTCTAAAACACAATTTGTATAAGGCCTCATCAGTATTCATCAACCTATAAGAATTTTCAGTGGACAGTATCGCTTCGAAAATTATACCTAGCACTCCTGTTGTAGCGACTGATATATTCACTGATGTACTATTGGGCAGTATTAATTCATCACTTTGTACTGCAGATCCAGACGTTTATTTCCCATGCGATACCGCAGTTCAATTTACGTAGTACGGGAAATGCATGATTGGCTACCATCACGCCTATCAAGAATCTCCTACATTTTTCCATTAAGCTCAACTGGTTTCGAATATCGTGCTGTGCATAGAAAGTAATGAATATGATGCCTGAAACCGGTTGTGTTCAAAGGAAAAGCAAAAAGGGTTTTGTCACCCACGTGTTCGCCGTTTACGTATTCCTTGAACTGTACATCTCTTCTGGTCTTTAATCAGCCAACTAGCCCAGACGTACTGTTTATTAATGGCAACACTATTAGTTCTACAAGTTCTAAGTACGATGACAGTTTAGGGACGAACGTTAACATGTTGTACCTAAAACCGTGTTCTATTTCAATATTTTGGCCACAAGACAGGAACGTTTACCTGGCGAAAATTTTTCTATGGTAGTTAATACTATAATTAGTTGATAATATTTCAAGCAAGAAATAATGCTTTATAGACTATTTCTTACAGCTTGCACCAGCCATATAAAACTTAATCGTATCATTAATTACTTTTGTTTACAAGGAATCGTTAGCTTTTTTTTAGATTTTTTAGTTCACATAACAATTTATGCATTTCCCAGAGAACCTCGTATGTTTTCAACTCTGAAGAGGAACGCCATGGTCCCACCAAGAACATTGACTCTTTTCGTTGGTAGTAGCTTTCAATGTCTCCTTTTAGAGACTTCGCAGCATACTGAAGCAATCGGTACGTAAAATGTACGAAGGTGAAACGCAACCGCAGGTAATAGCATTTATAGATACTTTTTATTCGTTGAGTTCCAGAGTAAAAGAGCGACTATCTGTGCATGGCCTGTCGTGGGTCTCTAGTTATGCGGGTGTGTCGTTCCGACATTAATTTCGAATAAAAATGTCTGGCACAGCCGGCCATGCGTAGCGAGCTTTAGCGGACACGGCTGCCAGAAATACGGGTCATACAAAGTTGCCCGCATGTACGTGAAAACACCAATTAAACAATCAGTGTAAACATGTTAATTTCAAAATTAATCAGTATAAAAGCCCACTGCGTGTCGATTTCATTACTGTTCCAATTAACGAGGAGGAAAGAAATTGTATGCACCACGATAACATGTATTCGCGCCGATCTCACTCTTTACAGAGTAGTTAACGGGGGAAGTATTAACAGTGTGGAATATACCATCACAGATTTCATTCAGGAGTGACTCCTAATAAACGTCTCAGATTTATGAACATTAGCTACGTGATGTTTTTTACCTAGTGATCTTCACTGGTACGTATTGCTGCTTTTTCTCCTGTAAATATAATACGTTCTGCTCAAAAAGTAAAAGCATTTTCACGCCAGGGGTTTGGTTGTACAGTGTTTCTGATTAATACAGTAATTAACAGAAGTTTACTTTATGAAGTAACATGTGAAAATCGCTTACTAAAATTTAAAATAAATAGAATTTGCATAGTTTATAAACTAAATAACACGTGGTATATTTTCAATGTTGGACAGTCGTTTCGACGCTTTTCAGTAGCATACAGACGTACAAAATGCAAACCGCTGCATTGTGTACGTCGAAGTTTTCATCAGGCAGAACAATGTCTTAGGAACTTAAACTTTTGTATCTCGTAAGTCGTTTCCTTAGTTGACCATCAGAACCACTGAAAATATTTAGTGATCCTTTCTTTTGAGGTTATATGTCATTCACTTGCAAAAGTGTGCCGGACAGTCATTATGACCCAATACTCAATGTACAATGTCTCTCTAGGAACGCGACAATGGCGTGACTGTAAGTACATTATTTCATGACGCAGCAATAATATGTCAACGAAGCATTTCAATATTTCTTCGAAAGTGTTTTACTTAATGTTTCAAATGTTTAAGCGTGTTTACACCAAGTTACCTTCGTCCCAGTTACATCACTGGCTCCATGATCTTTAGTCACATTCAAAGCTGTCTGTGTGATTAGAAAATCCTTGATTGCTACAAAAAAATTGGAATGATTAAACACTAATACCTTCAAGATATGCAGAATGTGTATGTTGACCCACAGCAATTTGGGTACGCAATCAGACTCGGGAGCTGAGTGGAGAATGTCTTACAACAAACATCTTTCATAACTGTGGGGCAACGAATGAAATGGGTCTGCATATCCAGTATTTCTCTATTGCACAGTGAATGTATTAGTTCGCGAAGGCAGCGGATTGTAGCGAACCTGTTAGATATCTGCTTACAGCATCCAACAATGCATTGACGAAATTTCCTCTTTTGTGTAAGCATAGATTAAGTATACAAGAATGTTTAGTGTTCAGGTGAAGCTTTAAATCCAGACTCTACTTTCTACATCACCTCGTAACAGTGAGTGAGTTTGCATAGTACAACAGTCAGCA
This sequence comes from Schistocerca cancellata, assembly GCF_023864275.1. Taxonomy (NCBI): domain Eukaryota; kingdom Metazoa; phylum Arthropoda; class Insecta; order Orthoptera; family Acrididae; genus Schistocerca; species Schistocerca cancellata. The sequence goes on from NC_064626.1 coordinate 1,008,136,210, forward strand.
ATGCAGCACATGTCGGTCTATCTTCATCACAAACCTCATAGGGTGCGGAGGAACACTAGTTACTTCTAATACTATTTAGTGGCAACTCCATGGCTGAACGGCGATTCATCAGAGTACTCGAGAATCGTGAAGCTAGCTCAAGTAAGATAACGAGTTGACGGCCAAGCAACGTGACATAATCAAGTAGTCGCAATATAAAAAAGAAGTGAATTAAGAAGCATTAGGCATATTAGTAGGGATATTTCATTCCAAAATTCTAATATTAGAATTTGCAAGGAGAAAGAATATCATCTTTTAATAGATAACACCAACCAAATGCGAAATCAGACTTAATACTACGGGATACGATAATGTCTTGAATCGTCCTCTGCCCACGTGTGGTTTTGGCGAAACCGAGGCGCGCATTCTTTTAAATAACGGTAACAACGCCCAACACTCAATAACTACTCAAATTATAATACAAATTATAGCAATTAAAACGTAAAGAATGACGAGGTGTTTCCGAAAGCCGCATAGCAGTATGAAGGTGCTTTATTCGCAACTACTGCTTCCACGTCAATATAGATGCAGCTTCAAGTTTACAATGATTATATTTCCATTATGTAAATGGAAAGTTACGGAATCCCAGAATTCTGGAGGTGTCAAACCACACTCGCGGGTTGTCATAATAAAAATGAGTTCACGTTTGTTGGCCTCCAAGGGCTGCATTCTCCACATAGGCCTCTTAGCAATATGACGGAAGTACACAGATCACACAGGATTTCAAGTTTTATTTCATTGGTTTTACACAGCTGGTGTCTACCGGATCTTATATCCTAAGGGTTATCGCTCGGCCTTGCTCATTAGGGAGTCATGCTTCGTATATTTTGACAAACATCTTTTTGATTATTATAATTTTTGTGATGATTTGAGTGATTATTAAATGCTGAGTGTTGTTATTGTTATTCACAATGTCTCTGAGCTCTGGTTGCCCTCCCTGAAAGCTGTTTGCGCTTTCTTTCCCCTACCTAGTCACCATCTTGCCTACCACGCCCCCTTCTTGAACAGCCGCCTCCTCAGTAGTGCTCTAGAGGGTTATTAGGCAGCATCGATCCCGCTGGTAAGCAACCCTTATTTTTACAATTATTTTGCCGGAAAACGTAATTAGGGTCCGAGTGAACACTACATGTAAAAAATTCACACATGTGGAAGCTTTCTTCCTCCTGGATTTTCGCTCATTTGAGCTACGTAAGCGTTATTTACACAGTCTGCGTATGGATGAAACTGGTAATGATAATACTGATATTTAGGAAAGGTATTATTTTTTACAACCTGAATGGAACGTTTGATTTTCTAGTTTTCCTCTGTTGAGAAGACGTCAGGTTGTTGGAGAGAGAGGTTCTTGGTCCGTCGGCGAGGACCACCGTGGGAGAGACAAGAGAGAAGAGCCACTTGAGGATATTGAGGAAATATACAGTGAGGAGTTGCTCTTCAAGAAACTATCTTCACAGTCGTCTAAATATGGCTGTTGTAAACAGCCAGATTTAGACGACTGTGAAGATAGAAATTTCGTTTTGGATAAGGGTGGAGAGACAATATGGACAACTCTGACGTTCAGAAATTCTGCAAGCAGAACTGCCCAAAGCAACATCGTTACTCACCTTCCCGGTGCAAACGGGGCTGCCCGAGCAGACACAGCTCCTCTCTTCTTCGTTGAATTATTCGTGAGTGAAGATAATACTCAGAAAATTGTATTTCACGATGATGAAGATGTCAGTAAAAGACAGGCTTCAGAGAGATACACTGGACACACTATGATGTAGAGGTGAAAGCACTTATCGGATTTATCTTCCTTTATGGGGCTAAGAAGAACTATGATGTGAATGTAGATGGTCTTTACTCCAATAACCGATCTGAAATTTCTTGTTTCACATTTGAGATTTGATTTAAGCAAACACGCGATGAGAGAAGAAGATATGAATTAGCCACCATTCGCGATGTGTGCGACATTTTCATTGTAAACTGTTGTAAATATTTTACCCCTTCCGAATATGTGACTATTAATGAAACTCTTTTTTATTTTCAGAGGGAAGTGTCCCTTCATAATGTACGTCCCTATAAAACCCGATAAATATGGACTTAAGATTGTGTCACTATTCGAGACTCGCACATTCTACTTTAGCGGGGGGATACCTATGGAGGCAGAAATACAATTCAGAGGGAAACTCCTTTCTTTTGCCAATATGTTACGTGCAAGTCATTAGCCTGTGTGAATACATAAGAAATACGAATGGCAATGTAACAGCCGACAGTTAGTTTGCGTCGTACAAATTGGGTATGGAGGTTGCTGAACGTAAACTCACTCTTGTTATCTCCATATCTTACGACTTTGTGATTTGTTTAACAACCGGCAAATACTCATCTCTTTCACTGAAAAGAATAACAAAATCATAATACTTTTTATCCACGATGTATGATTCCCGAACCATATATCATGATAAACGGACACCTGATATCGTGATTTCAACAATTTGGTGAAGGAGGAGTTGATTGTTCCGACAATCTTACGCAACGAAGAGGATAATCTTGTTGTTGGTCCATGCGATAGCTTTGTGACATGCTCGATATAATAGGAGTAAACAGCTGAGTTTTATTCACTTGAGCATGAAGTAAATTGCCTCGACCAGAATTTTTGAAATTCTTGCGTACAGCTTGGCTGAACGTCAGATGAAGCGAAGGCAAGCTTATGTGAGTACTAGGAAAACCATTCGTCTCGAATACGGATGGTTCTTGGAACTAAAGAAGGTACCAGTCACTCAGTCTCTGGTGCGTCGTTCCAATTCAAGAAAATGAGATGCCACATGTACGACAGAAAAAAGGGACAAGAAGTCCAACAATACACGCGCCGTACAATTTGCAAGGGACATGAAGAACTAAGTCGATCATGTTTGATATGTGATGAGAATGATTCACAAAGTGAATCCGGCGAAGACTGATTCTGTGATGAAAGTTTGCAGTATTAGTTTGTTCCTGTTTTCAAAGTTTCTAGGTATACACTTTTCTGTCTGATTTTGGTGTTGTCAATAGTATAAGTTGCTTCCGCTTCGTCTCTGCAAAGGCAGTTTCTAAAAAATGTTCCAGTTTCATTCAAAGTTTCCTCAAGTTTATATTTATTTTTAATATGTTTTTCTGAGTCTGTTTTCGGTAGTTAGTAAAGTTATTTGATTGTAACTTTCTAACTTGCTTCTGATGGCAGTTTTCCAGAAATTTCCGAGTTTGTTGCATCAGAGCTGCTTTTGCGATGAAAATTTGTGAATTTTTGTACGTACCTTTAATTATACGATGAATAAGGTTTTCTAATATGTAATATTTCTCACGTTTATATATATCTCTGGTGTCAATAAAATACTTACCAGTCTTGTTTTTTTTTCATTTTGGTAGTCAGTAATGTTCCCACTTCCGTACCATTTTCTTACTTTACTGGTTTTCTGAAATTACAGAATGCTTTTTCACATGTACTTTCAGTCCTACAAGCCACAATTTTGCTTCCTGATGCTTGAAATCTGTAGCGTATACGCGTAGGCTACCCTGACTTTTGCGATTACACGGCGCCGACGCTAGAAATGTGAGTGAGGTCCACACATGGGAGACCATATTGCTCGCTCCCACGAGGATGACGAACGATTAAATTTACGGAATCACGAAGGAAAATAAAGCACACGAAATGCGATAAAAAACCTCGAAACAGTTAAGCATTAGCAACCTATCGCTCGAGCTCGTGCCCCGATACCTACACTCTTACTGATCCCCACTATATCGTGTCACACTAACCTCGCTAAGAAATCTATTTCTATTATTGGAAATAAATTCCAGATTCTCATGCGTATTTGCATCCGTGTAACAGTACGGACGTCCGCCAGTCAAAGGCAGCCTCCTTGTCAACATCGGAACATAATACAGAGCGTCTTCGACTTCTCCAACCAGAGCCAGAACAAGCAAAAGTAATGTAACGTAATGCCCTCTGTTGTTCAAACGAACAGAACCTAATTTCCCCACACCCGTGAACGGATCCTGTTGGCCGAAATCAGAATAGACCCGCATAGACTAAAGATCACCAAAGCGACTAAGCAAAGGTGTTGGTGTTGAGCTTGTGTCGACTGGTAGAAACTAATTAGAGCACATTCGCTTCGATTATAAGAAAGATTATTATTCAGACACACAGAAAACAAGATATAATATAAGTATAATGAAAGTTCTGAATAAAAGGGGAGCTTTCAACATGTCAGTTAGTTAGTATCAGTTAGCCAAGGATGTAGCCAGAATTTTGTCAAAGGGGGGGGGGACGGTCGGGGGGGGGGGGCGGGGGATCGTCAGATTTCTCAAAGAGGACCTTAAAGAGTCTCATGTTTTTCATTTTTCCTCAAAATCCATTTTGAATCAAGGAAATGTTTTCTTAAGAAAGTATGACATATACACTCCTGGAAATGGAAAAAAGAACACATTGACACCGGTGTGTCAGACCCACCATACTTGCTCCGGACACTGCGAGAGGGCTGTACAAGCAATGATCACACGCACGGCACAGCGGACACACCAGGAACCGCGGTGTTGGCCGTCGAATGGCGCTAGCTGCGCAGCATTTGTGCACCGCCGCCGTCAGTGTCAGCCAGTTTGCCGTGGCATACGGAGCTCCATCGCAGTCTTTAACACTGGTAGCATGACGCGACAGCGTGGACGTGAACCGTATGTGCAGTTGACGGACTTTGAGCGAGGGCGTATAGTGGGCATGCGGGAGGCCGGGGGGACGTACCGCCGCATTGCTCAACACATGGGGCGTGAGGTCTCCACAGTACATCGATGTTGTCGCCAGTGGTCGGCGGAAGGTGCACGTGCCCGTCGACCTGGGACCGGACCGCAGCGACGCACGAATGCACGCCAAGACCGTAGGATCCTACGCAGTGCCGTAGGGGACCACACCGCCACTTCCCAGCAAATTAGGGACACTGTTGCTCCTGGGGTATCGGCGAGGACCATTCGCAACCGTCTCCATGAAGCTGGGCTACGGTCCCGCACACCGTTAGGCCGTCTTCCGCTCACGCCCCAACATCGTGCAGCCCGCCTCCAGTGGTGTCGCGGCAGGCGTGAATGGAGGGACGAATGGAGACGTGTCGTCTTCAGCGATGAGAGTAGCTTCTGCCTTGGTGCCAATGATGGTCGTATGCGTGTTTGGCGCCGTGCAGGTGAGCGCCACAATCAGGACTGCATACGACCGAGGCACACAGGGCCAACACCCGGCATCATGGTGTGGGGAGCGATCTCCTACACTGGCCGTACACCACTGGTGATCGTCGAGGGGACACTGAATAGTGCACGGTACATCCAAACCGTCATCGAACGCATCGTTCTACCATTCCTAGACCGGCAAGGGAACTTGCTGTTCCAACAGGACAATGCACGTCCGCATGTATAACGTGCCACCCAACGTGCTCTAGAAGGTGTAAGTCAACTACCCAGGCCAGCAAGATCTCCGGATCTGCCCCCATTGAGCATGTTTGGGACTGGATGAAGCGTCGTCTCACGCGGTCTGCACGTCCAGCACGAACGCTGGTCCAACTGAGGCGCCAGGTGGAAATGGCATCGCAAGCCGTTCCACAGGACTACATCCAGCATCTCTACGATCGTCTCCATGGGAGAATAGCAGCCTGCATTGCTGCGAAAGGTGGATATACACTGTACTAGTGCCGACATTGTGCATGCTCTGTTGCCTGTGTCTATGTGCCTGTGGATCTGTCAGTGTGATCATGTGATGTATCTGACCCCAGGAATGTGTCAATAAAGTTTCCCCTTCCTGGGACAATGAATTCACGGTGTTCTTATTTCAATTTCCAGGAGTGTAGTTTCAAAAATATATAAGACATACTCAATTGAACATTTGGCAGTATGATAATCTCATTATGAGTTATAATTCAGATCTAATATATTGACTTTTTCCTATCAAAACACATCTCAGTCTTTTAATACAGAGTGTTCAAATAAAAGTTGCCCTGAGAAAAGAGTTCTAGGGTACAAAAAAAACACAGCGGGGGAAAGAAAAATACATTACTAACCCGACTATAGCGACTCTTGCCATTTTTGGGCCCTGGTCAGCAAGTTGCTGAAGGCGGATCGACGCTGGACTGCTGGAACTACTGCAGCCTCATCCGAAATGTTCTGCCGCAGTTCTTGAAGACTATGTTGCGCTACACCTTAGACTTGAGGGCTGCCGGCCTGTGTGGCCGTGCGGTTCTAGGCGCTACAGTTTGGAGTCGAGCGACCGCTACGGTCGCAGGTTCGAATCCTGACTCGGACATGGATGTGTGTGATGTCCTGAGGTTAGTTAGGTTTAATTAGTTCTAAGTTCTAGGCGACTGATGACCTCAGAAGTTAGGTCGCATAGTGCTCAGAGCCATTTGAACAAACTTGAGGGCTCCCCACACAAAGTAATCACACACTGACAGATCAGGTGATCTGGACGGCCAGCTGGGGCCGCCACCAGACCGCCCTCAGCCAGCGATTCTGTCAGGCGTGAATAATGTGTAAATGTGCTCCACGGTTCATACGATTTTGGGGCAGTTGCTCATGCTCTTGGGGTCTGGTTATATGCATACATTCACGTACAATCGTATCCGCTCGTCCTGGCAACTTTTATTTGTCCACCCTGTGTAATGTTCACTGACACATCCCGGAAGCAGCGTGCTAACGGGCGCGGGTATCCATGCGGGTCGGATAAAATTTCAGTCATTTTAAACAAATCAGCATCATTCGCGCTATGTTATTACAACAGGCAGTGTCAAGCTTTTCTCGTGCACGTTTCCTTATTTTGACGTTACAAAAAGTAAATTATTTACATATTGCATATTTTGATTTTATATTTAATATGTCATATTTTACACCTTAACCTTATATCTCATTAGTCGTTTTACTCATTGCTGAGTGTCGTGACCTCGTTTCCTCATTCATTCTTACGTAGTTGAAACTTTAGACAGATGTCTCTATCCACAGTGATCTTCGGCCTTTCTTAATATGATGTGAAGAGGCAGGCTGGTATCTTCTTCGTTTGATCAAACCATCTGATTGATGCTCACCTTCGTGGCGTCCTGCCCTCAATTTTACCTTGCACGATCGTCTTCTCTAAATTATCCCCTTTCTTTCTCAAGATGTGTCCAAGGAACTGAAGGTATGTTTGGCTGACACGAGAAGATAACCTTCTTGTGATTTTAAAGTCTTCTATTATTGAAACATTTGTTCTATTTTGTGTCCATGGTACACGTAGCATCCTCCACCAACACCACATCTCGAAGGAATCAATGCGGCTCTTATCACTACCTATCACGGTCAACGTCTCCCATCCGTATAAGAATACAGGAAACAACAATGCTTGCACCAAACACATCTTCGTTGTCTTGGATATTGCCAGATTCTGCAATATCTTAGTGAGTTTGACCATTACGGCTCGGTCAAGAATGATTACTAGTCTTATCTCTTTATCAGAGCGCCTAGATAGACATAATCACTCACTATCTCCAGATTCCTTAAGCATCCTGTGAATTGGTTCTACATCTACATCTACATTTATACTCCGCAAGCCACCCAATGGTGTGTGGCGGAGGGCACTTTACGTGCCACTGTCATTACCTCCCTTTTCTGTTCCAGTCGCGTATGGTTCGCGGAAAGAACGACTGTCTGAAAGCCTCCGTGGGCGCTCGAATCTCTCTAATTTTACATTCGTGATCTCCTCGGGAGGTATAAGTAGGGGGAAGCAATATATTCGATACCTCATCCAGAAACGCACCCTCTAGAAACCTGGCGAGCAGGCTACACCGCGATGCAGAGCGCCTCTCTTGCAGAGTCTGCCACTTGAGTTTGATAAACATCTCCGTAACGCTATCACGGTTACCAAATAACCCCCTGACGAAACGCGCCGCTCTTCTTTGGATCTTCTCTATCTCCTCCGTCAACCGGATCTGGTACGGATCCCACACTGATGAGCAATACTCAAGTATAGGTCGAACGAGTGTTTTGCAAGCCACCTCCTTTGTTGATGGACTACATTTTCTAAGGACTCTCCCAATGAATCTCAACCTGGTACCCGCCTTACCAACAATTAACTTTATATGATCATTCCACTTCACTTGATCGACTTGGTGATTTATAATCATTAGTTTGGTTTTTTTCATTTATCTCTAGGCCAAGATTTAGACAAATATCTTTTACCCTTGAGAACAGATTACCAAGTTCTTCTTCACTTCCTGCTATGAGTGTAGTATCATCTGTGAAGCGTAAATTGTAGATTTATCTGCCGCCAATTGAAATCCCACCTTCCCAGCCATCCAGCGCATTCCTGATTACACGCTCTGCATCGATATTGTATAGCTGAGGTGAGCAGTATGCAACCTTGTCTGACACCATTTGTCACATCGAAAAATTCCGAGTATTCACCATTTACCTTTATGGCTCCTGTATGGCTATTATAAAGACCTTTTATTAAGGATACCAGGTGTTTTGGAACTCGAGGCTCGTTGAGCACATACCACAACTTCTCCCACATGACACAATCAAAGGCATTCTTATAATCTAGGAAGAAGATGTAGGCAGGGACACAGAACTCACAACATTTTTCAGTTATCTGCCTTAAATTCAAGACTCCTCTCGAGTGCCTTTACCTGACACGAAACCCGCTTGTTCTGTGGAAATCTGAGACTGCATAAAATTTTTTAGGCGTTGATTTATTATATGCAAGAGGACTTCACTAGCATGTGATAATAACCTTGCATATTAATCACTTTCTTTCTGCCTTTAGTGAATAATATATCGTTATTATGCATAGTAGTGCAGTATTCTCAATTTTCCTGATTAAAATATGGAATTTCCATGAAGAACGATAAACCATTTTACTCTACAAGTTTTCACCATGCAGAGATATAATCTCGTTACTTAGAAGTGCTGTATTTCGGCAAACCACTAAAAACTAGTCATCTCCCTTCACCCTCCAAAGCCAGTTTACACTTTACTTCCGGATTTCAACTGAGAAAGTGATCAGGAATGAACGAGGCTGAAATTTTTGGCGCACCTGATTATTACTGACCGGCTTGTTGGAATGAATCGATCTGAAGTTGTGTTCGACAGAGAAGCTAGAACATTTTTTGGTGATGACAATACAAAGGAACTGGAATTATTCAACTTTACACTTTCCCAAATTTCCTCATTTAAGTATTCATCCTTCACTTTTTGCAATGCAGAAAGATCATTTCCTGCATTAACGAATACTTAAGCAGATAAACGAATCAGTTTAAATGAGGAGAATCTGGATTATTATTTATATATAGTGTGGCTTTTGGTGTTGGAAGTATCCGAAAAGAGATTCTGCTCAGCTACGATGCAGCTCAGGGGATTTGAATCTGTCAGTAAAGAAATGAATTAGGGAAGAATTTGCTGTAGCCTATAGTAAGGGCCCGACACCGGCGTTCACCTTAACTGGCTTTGGGAAGCCAAAGAAATCCATTTTCAAGGTTGCTGGGGATCGATTTGAAACAACTTACCTCACCTTCAGGATCCAGGAATTGCTAGCTCAGCATCTCGGCGTGCAGAGCTAACCCGGTCGGTGGAGGATGTGGAACAAATGATCGTTAAACATTGTTTTAAAATAAAATAAAATACATAACAACAAAAGAAGAAATTCTGAGCTTGGATATTTTTAAATTAATTGTGCGTGTTCTGGTCATCGGATTGTGCGCGAATAGATTAATATTTTAAGATTTTATTGTGTGTGGAATTCCTGGGTTCAGTTATTATAGAATTACAGAGCGTAAACAAATTTTAGACGAAAAAGAGGGGAGAGATGCAGGACGCAGTCGGCTCTAACGAGTTCAAGAAGCCCGATGACTCGATGAAAAATAATCTTTTGGAAACGAACGTCACATACCCCATCACAACTGTTTTTAATAATTTGGTACCACCCAGATGGCCGGATTGGGCAATATGTTGCCATTTGGGCAACCAAAGACAGCTTTTCTTTTTCTTGTGTCTTAAAAGAAATGCAGCCATCGATATTGTAAATAGTAAAATATTGCAACCCCATTTATCTACCAGTCTCTAAATAACGGCTCCAGTGTAATATTAAACAGTTGTAGATAAGTAATTAGGTTATTATAGAAGTGCGTATACACTTTTAACTTATCATAACGCTAGTGGAAGAAGCAAAATCGGTTTTTCTCTTCTTTCTTGTTACAAACTTATTCGTAAATAGAAATTGTCATAATAGCACATAGCACAAAAAAATATAAACGGCAGTATTCACATTAAATTCAACTGCAAGTGAGTACTAAACTGCTTAAAAAAGCAACAACTGAGCTCAAGGAAGGTCAACAGTGTGCAGTAGTTGGGCTTGGCTATGGGGGCTATTACCGTGCCAGATTTATTGGGCGAAGAAATTTGATTAAATGTTGGACAAAGATCTTTGACAAACTTGTTTGACGAGGCGCCAACTTGTGGTATTACACTGCATCCAATATTTCGTCAAAATAACAACATGTTACCACGCCATGCAGTTGCGTGCGCTACGTACAGTTGCTCTATGTTCACATTTGGAAGACGGGCGGAAAACTAGTAAAAGGAAACGAACTTGGGTGAAGCCGTGGGTTTCAAAGCGAGATAATAAAAGCACCCAATAAATTTTATTACGGGAGCTGTAAGTCGAGGACGTGAAGTCGTACGAAAATTACTTGTGGATAGACGATAGTACACTTCAGTACGTGCTCAGCAAAGTAACTAGTCGTATTAACAAGCAGAACACTCACCTAAGAAGTGCTATATCCGCAGAAGACAGACTTACAGTAACATTGCTACTTCTTGCAACTGGTGAAACCTGCTCTATGTTTCAGTGTAGCATTCGAATACCGCAGTGCACATTGACGAAAATAACAGCAGAAAGGTATGAAGCTCTTTATAAAGTACTGAAGAATAAATATCTAAAAGCAAATTACTATTCATTACATATTATAGTCACCAAGCAGTATTTTTATTTCTACAAAAATTGTCGATTTTTTCCTTTATATCCTCGTGGATACATCAAGCCGTACTACAGGGCTGGTGGCCTCTGCCATTTCCTTCTTACTCTGTTCTTGTATTCGGGATGTCGCAAGTTATATAGTTCTTCATCTGCCTCGTACATATCATCAGTTTCGCTGTAGATGCGACGCACCATGTAAATTTCGAAGCCATGTCGATATGCATCAGATGTCCGACACCTTCCGCTATGCTACATGCTAGCGCTCCTAGCGGCTACATTTCTCACTGCAGTAAACAGAAGACCAACGATTTCTTTGATAAAAGTTAGGGCGAGGCACTAGATTTGATCAAATAAAATGGATGAAAGTCGACATTTGACAAAAGTTCCCTATTATACCACGTCCAATATAATGGACAAAACTTTGTCCAACAAATCTGATAGTGTAATACCGGCCCAAAGTAGGCCTTGCCTATGTCCTTGAGTTAGTCTAACGAAAAATCGACTAACCTGTATGGTTATTATACTGAATAGAAGTAAGTCGCCGAATGAGAGTAGGGATATTGAGGGAACAAGTGTAACATAAAAGACAACTGAAATTCATATGTTCATTCGATTTATTGGTATTTTGCTTTTCATCTTCTTTGTGGTGTTCGGGGGTCACCTAGAAAGTAATGAACTACATTTATTCTTCAGCTGTTGTTTACTGAGCACAACGAATCGTACAGAGAACAAATAATTGTGTTTCTTCAACACTCCCTATTCTTCCACGTAATCTTCTTCCCGTTCTATGGCCTTCCCCCAACGCGACACAAGGTCGTGTGTGCCCTTTCGGTACAACTCCCTGTTCTGATCATAAAGCCATTTCTTCAGTGTACGAATCATCTCTTCGTCATCCTCAAATTGCATCCTTTAATAATCCTAGCAAGTGGAAGTCTGAGGGAGCTATGTCAGGATTGTAGGGTGGATGGGAAAACATTGTCCACCCATGTTTAGTGGTGTGTTCCGAATTACTTGAACGTGTGTTGTTAGGGAGCCGAAGTCACTGGAAGAGCGTCTTGAGCTTGATTAATGTGTTCACAAATGCTTCAGAAGTGATGGTGAGGCCTTTTGGCATCACGAATGAGCATATCAGCAAGCTGCAACTTGTCATGTGTGACAGCCATGAATGGCCTCCTCAAGTGCTGCAAATACTGGATCTCTGCCGAACAGCCTTTTTGTAGTTGTCTCATCCTCTTTGCCCAGCGCCTGATGTTAATTATATCGACTGCAGATGCTCCTCAAACTGCATACAATCTTTTGCAAATATTCTCAAAAACTTTTTTTTCCAGAGTGAGAAATTTAACGACGCAGTATCAGTACAGACCCCATCTTGAAACATTGGTGCAGCTACGCTATCTGTCGGAGCAAGCCGAAAATTTGCGCGCGCACATCAGCAGTCCTGAAACTCCAAATAATGCATACCTAAAGTTTCGCATTCGTACCATTGTTATAGGTGGAGGAGACAAAATGTGGTGCATTAGTTTCCCTGATATTATTTAAGAAATTAATATGCATGGCCTGCCGATCAAAGAACATTCTAAACATTTGCATCTACTACCACATCCTTACTCTGCAAGTGGCCTTATAGTGTTTTGCAGAGGGTACTTCCGATGGGTCTGTCTTCTTCACACCCCTCCCCACGGATCTCCCCTCCTCCCCCTCAACGCTGCCCCTCCCCCCCTACTTTCGATAAACCTCCCTATGAGCACTAATTTCTCTTACTTTCTCATCTTGATCATTCTGTGCGAGATATGTGGATGTAGTACTACATTTACCCTGCCTTATTGGATCATACGTTTCAACAGTATATCTCTCTTCTTGTAGCATCTTTCACTGGAGTTTGTTGAGTCTCTTCGTAACGCTCCCCCGCGAACAAAATAATCCTGTGACGAAAAGTACCCCTCATCGTTTGATCTTAACTATCTCTTCTATTAACGCAACTTGTTAAGTGCCCCTGACTCTTGATGATGAACAATAAGAATCGGTGAAGAAGTAGCCAATTCTTTTACCATCTCACATATTTCTTTCACTCTTGTGCTAATATTGATTGAAGTATGAATAAGGATGATAATAAACATTTATTGTTATTGTTTATTATTATTGTAATGAATTCACGAGGTTGTGCTGAAAAGTCATCCCTCCGATTTTTTATTCTGTTCTCAATTTCGATTGAGGTGTTACATGTTATGGGTAGTATGCAATCGGCTTTCCCGCTTTGCTGATTCAAATGTAGCATAGTGGTGTGTAAGCTAATTATATCGTTACCTGAACAACAAGGTGCTGTAAAAACATGCTTCCTACTGAAATCTATAGAAGAATGAAAGCTGTGTATGATGACGATTACATCGACATCAGGATCGTGCTATGTTTCGGTTGTTTGTGCTCGTAAAGAAGAAATCAGTGGTAATAACCTCAACGTCTGGGACAGAGCTCGGACTGGACGACCGCTTACGGCAGTCAACAAGACTCATCAATGTCTTATTGATGAAATTATTAGAGAATATCGTCGGATAACTCAGTCACAGCTCTCAGTATGATGGGTACCTCGATTGGTCTCTCCCGACATGAAACAGAGGAGATAGGATAACAGTTTCTCTTCCGGTTTCAGCACGAGGGCGATGAGTTCCTTAACATCATTCTGACAAGTAATGGAAGTTGGGTTCGCCAGGTTCACCACGAAAACAAGAGGGCACCAATGGTGTTCCGCCACAAAGGGTTACCGACACCAAAAAAGGTCAAGACCATGCCCATTAGCAGACAAATTCATACTCAAATTATTCTGAGATGTTCAAGGTATGGTGCATTTGAAATTCATGACGATGGCAGACCGCACATAAGCTCTGAGACATCAGTAACAATACAATATCTTGGGTTCATTGCCATCGGTTGCAAACCATACGAACTCGAATTGGCCCCATCGGATTATCGTCCATTTCCAAACTTAAAGAACGTCTTGGAGGACTCGCTTTGGTAATTATGAAGCGGTGCAACCATAGGTGATGCTGGAGAAGTATCAACGAAGTCAAACATTCTACAATGACAGTTTAAAGAACTGGTCTGTCGATGGGATAAATGGGTTCATCACCAAGGTGATGAGAAATAAATGTGTAGACGAGAATAAGAAATATGAATAATGTTAATAAAACTTCACATAAGAAATTCGGAGGCATTACTTTTCAGCACAGCATCGTCGCACTGCTAATGATAAGCAATTTAGTTAAACTTCGAAAAATTTCGCGCGACCAACTACTATTTCAGACTACTTTCTTATCGTCCGCAGACGAATCATACGAAGACAAAACTCTCACGATCGACGCTTACAACAGTTTATTACTTCATCTCGAGAGTGACTCCGTTGATCGATTACCACTGTCTGCGCCACATCTTGCTACAGTCTTCTAGCTTTCTGCTACCTTCCCGTAGACAACACCATTGTCAGCGAATATCTTCACGTAGAGTCCAAGGTTATCCGTTAGAACAGATCATGAATACAAACACTAGACAGTAACGGTCCTGTAACATTCCTCTGTGGTACTCCCAAAAGTTGTACAAACGGTACCAAGTAAAGCTTAAATGTGAACCCTTTAACAAAATCTTTGCATATAGTTACTAAATATATTAAACGTAGTAGGAAACATTTTTACAGTTCCATCAAACGGTAGGCCGGCCGTTTTGGCCGAGCGGTTCTAGGCGCTTCAGTCTGGAACCGCGTGACCGCTACGGTCGCAGGTTCGAATCCTGCCTCGGGCATGGATGTGTGTGATGTCCTTAGGTTAGTTATGTTTAATTAGTTCTAAGTTCTAGGCGACTGATGACATCAGAAGTTAAGTCGCATAGTGCTCAGAGCCATTTGAACCATTTTTGAACCATCAAACGATAAACAAATGCAGCCAAAAGTTTTATCATATGCTGCTAATGAAAACTGAATGTTTCACTACCTTTGCTGTAGGGGTTTCGTAATTCAGCCACTATCTGTTCAGAACCCCTGATAGGTACCCTACATAATAGTGTGAGGACGCTACTATTTACGCCGGCCGTGGTGGCCGAGCGGTTCTAGACGCTACAGCCTGGAACCGCGCGACCACTACGGACGCAGGTCCGAATCCTGCCTCGGGCATGGATGTGTGAGGTGTCCTTAGGTAAGTTAGGTTTAACTAGTTCTAAGATCTAGGGGACTGATGACCTCAGAAATTAAGTCACATAGTGCTCAGAGCCATTTGAACGCTACTATCTACAAGGCCCGAACGAACCATTTAGAACAAAAATTTTCGGGTTTGCTACATCACAACACAACAAGTGATGACACGCTCCATTAGAGGAGATTAAGACCATTGATCAAGAAAAGTTCTTCGTAACAAACAATAAAAGTAATATAACTCTGACACATAATTTTCATTTGCGAAGTAACAACTCGCTGTTGTGATCGACAATACTCCGCTCAAATCACGCTACTTCATGGGGAGCAGCGTCAATCAGATATCAAGCACCGTAATACAGGGGCTGGAAAGCAAAAGCAGGACTACCTGTTGATATACACTGAAGCGCCAGAGAAAATGGTATTGGCATGCACATTCAAATACATAGATATGTAAAGAGGTTGAAACGTCCTGTTTGAAAAATTGATCATGACTGTGCTGCTAAACTTCTACGTTATTTGATTTTCAAACAGTTGAGCAAAACTGAACGTACTCAAACAGTTTTCTCTTTACCTATTTTGATCATCACAAAATTGATACGCAATATTTTTAGCGCAACGCAATCTGATTTTCAATAATCCCTACGAAAGAATGGCCTTGACTAACAATAACCTATACCTTTCATGAATCACGTACCTCACAAAAATTTTCGTTACTCGAACTACTGCAACACAGCGAGCGCCAATACTGCCACCTAAATGTAAGATTCTAACTACTGAAGGTACTAACTACTGATAGGCATAGTTAGCAAATGAAAGATTTTGATAGAGAATAAACAATGTATTTACCTTAATAGTGTTCATATATATATATATATATATATATATATATATATATATATATATATATATATATATATATATATATATATATATATATATCTGTCAATTGATGACATCCATCTTTACAAATTTCCTTATTCTGGCGGACACACGTCCAGATCGTCTGCTTAAGGCAACTTCTCAAAACTCTGGCATCTCTCTCTCCACATCGCCGGCCGCGGTGGCCGTGCGGTTCTAGGCGCTGCAGTCCGGAACCGCAGGACTACTACGGTCGCAGGTTCGAATCCTGCCTCGGACATGAATGTGTGTGATGTCCTTAGGTTAGTTAGGTTTATGTAGTTCTAAGTTCTAGGGGACTGATGACCTAAGATGTTAAGTCCCACAGCGCTCAGAGCCATTTGAACCATTTTTTTCTCTCCACATCCATCACTGCTGGCGGCTCACCTCCAACTGCCCAATGCTACACGCTGTTCACATCCAGCTGCCCAACACTGCAATAACGAATATTCCAACAATGCCAACCAGCCACAGACTGCACACAGCACAGTCCATGATTTTCATACCGAGCACTACGTGGCGTTACCAACATAAAAAAACTAAGCAGCCTACTTACAAGGTAGAATACGGCGCTACAGTCGGCAACGCCTATATGAGACAACGAGTGTCAAGCGCAGTTGTTAGATCGGTTACTGCTGCTACGATGGCAGTTTATCAAGATTTAATTGAGTCTGAGCGTGGCGGTACAGTCGACCCGCAAGTGATGGGTCACAGCATATCCGAGGTAGTGATAAAGTGGGGATTCTCCGGTACGACCATTTCAGGAGCGTACCGTGAATATCAGGGAATCCGGTGAAACATCAAATCCCCGACTTCGCTGTGGCCGGAAAAAGATTTTGTAAGAACGGTTCAAATGGTTCAAATGGCTCTGAGCACTATGGTACTTAACATCTGTGGTCATCAGTCCCCTAGAACTTAGAACTACTTAAACCTAACTAACCTAAGGACATGACACACATCCATTCCCGAGGAAGGATTCGAACCTGCGACCATAGCGGTCACGCGGTTCCAGACGAAGCGCCTAGAACAGCACGGCCACACCGGCCGGCTGTAAGAACGGGACCAACGACGATTTAAGAGAAACGTTCAATGTGACAGAAGTGCAACACTTGCGCAAATTGCTACAGATTTCAATGTTAGGCCATCAACAAGTGTCAGCCTGTGAACCATTAAACGAAACATCATAGACCTGGGCTTTCGGAGCCGAAGGCCCACTCGTGTACCCTTGATGACTGCTTGACGCAATGCTTTACGCCTCGCCTGGGTCCTTCAATACCGACATTGGATCGTTGATGACTGGAAACATGTGGCATGGTGGTCGAGTCTCCTTTAAAAATTGTATCGATGGAATGGATGTGTATTGGTATGGAGAAAACTTCATGAACCCATGAAACCCAGCAAGTCAACAGGGGATTGTTCAACCTGGTGGACGCTCTGTAATGGTGTGAGGCATGTGCAGTTGGAGTGATATAGGTCCCCTGATACTACATATAACTCTGACAGATGACATGTACAGTCGTGGACAAAACGAGCGAGACCCCTCGCCTTTTCGTTATGCTGATCCGCACAGCTTTAAAGTCTGCAACACAGCATAACAGGCAAGGTGACGAAGTGCTACCAAGGCGTGGAATTGAAAAACTATCCGAACTTTGTCAGACTGTTTTCAGTCATGTGTAAGACTATATTAACGCTGATTAGTGTGTTAAACACAACACGTAAATATAAGATATAAATGAAAGAAGAAACGCTAATTAGTATGAACTGTACTAATAAAAAATAATTTCAGCTTATCGAGATAACATAACCGTTTTGGTAAGACAAAGTACCCCAGATCGTTACGAATCAGCAAAATATTATGCGCATTCGGCCGCGAAACGGTCTGTGTCAACGTTCAGACCAGTTATACTGGATTACCGTTGATGGCCTACCATGAAAGTGTGCAAATTTAGCAATGTGTGAAGAAAATTCAGCTAAAAATCATTCAGTGCCACACTTAAGTCAATTCAATTATTGACTGAAAGGGAAAACCTTTTAGCGTGTAAGGATTCAATTGAAGTGGTGGCTCAGCTGCTAAAAGGTATCTACACTATAGCAACAGCGCATTGCAAACTTTGACCGGCCTTTTTTTCAGAAGCGGTCGAGTGTACGCAGATAATCCGAGACACGTGTTCGCTTATTTTTGTCCCCACTTTCACTGAGCGAAGTTTCAGCAAGATCGGCATATGACACTTGGCGGGTCCCCTCGTAAATGGCGTGCATTGCGATTCAGTAGACAGAATGTGTCCACTTTCCTCGACTACTCATTGACATGTTTGTAAGCTTTCGTTCTATTAGTGGCAGTTTGCATGACGAGGGCTGGTTTTCCTGATAACGATCTACTAATGGACTTTGCTCCTAATTTACGTAATTGTGTAGTAGACCTACTGCAACGACTTGAACCGGAAATGTTTGTTCATTTGGATAGTCCGCCTCTTAGTTGCCATATTTCGCTATAATATTTTCCTTTGTTTCAAAACGGCATGTCTGGATGACCTTTGCGACTTGGTAACATCTGTAACAATTTAATACTTTGAAACAGTTACGTGTGGTGTACGAGGAGTGTACTCTGTTGAATGAGGAATACATTAAACACAAAAGTTGCGCCCAGTAACAATAATTTACTTTCGGTTGCATGACAAAACACAAGTCGAAATAATGTCTATTCATCTCAGTACCCAGTAAAACTTAAACTGGAACAATCGCAAACATACTTTTGTGGGCAAGGTAAACGAAAGATAGCGTTTTATTGGCCGCACGCTAAGAATACGCAACAGGTCTAGTGAAAACACTGCCTACAATACGTTTGTCCGTCCACTGCTGTAGTATTCCTGCGCGGTATGAGATCCTTGACAGATGTGATTGACGGTGCTCGCCAAAAACGTCCAAGGAACGGTAGCACGATTTGTAATGTCACGAAATAGGGGGGGAGAGAGTCCCAGATTTGATAAGCGAGTTGGGGTGACATTCATGAAAACAAAAGCGTTTTTCGTTGCCGCTAGATATTTGCACGAAATTTCAATCACCAACATCTGTTCTGAATGCCAAAACATTATTTCCTCGGGAACTTACGCAGGAAGAAATGACCGTAGTAATAATGTAATTCAGGGCCCGTAAGAAAAGATTTAAGTTGTCCCTTTTCCCGCACGCTGTTATAGAGTACGAAAGTAGAGAAATAGTCCGAAGGTGGTTCGACGAACCCTCTGCCAGGCACGTAAGTCTGCATTGCAAAGAAATCCTGTATATGTATTCATGTAGATTTAACAACGAAATTATGTTGTAATTGCGACATGTGCGTTACATTAGATTTGAACATCGAAGTTGTTCGCTGTTTACTTATTTTTTGTTCATTATTTTCAGCCATAGACAAACACCTAGGTGCGTTAAATTTTTACTGAAATAAAGTGTCATGCATGGACCCATAACAATAAATTCTTAACTACTTGTTATGGTACTGCAGTATCTGCCAGCGTCTTCGGAAGTGGATATCGGATACGACCTTCCTAGGGTGTTTATAAGAGGATATTGCAGACGACTTCGAACAAAGTTTGAATGTTGCTTCGTAAAAGTTCCGTGATCAAACGATCTGAGTTGCTGGCGAATACATTTTATCCTCACTACACAGTATATATTATCATTATACATGAGGTGAAAAGGGTTTCGCCGGGTGCGGTGGCCGAGCGATTCTAGGGGCCTCAGTCACGAACCTCGCGGCTGCTTCAGTCGCAGATTGGAATCCTACCTCGGGCATGGATGTGTGTGATGTCCTTACGTTAGGCAGGTTTAGGTAGTTCTAGATCTAGGGGACTGATGACCTAAGCAGTTTGGTCGCATAGTTCTTAGAGCCATTTTTTGACCTTTCGCGTAAATTTTCTTTGCATAAACGGCCGTATCTTTCGATTGCGTTGACGTAGAAGCTCACTTTATTACATCACCAAGGAACCGTATACAGCAGGAAGTGGGAAACATTTCCGTTTTTTATGTCTGCCCGTACTCGAGGTAAACGTGTTTTTAAGGGTTGGGTAGAAAGATAGTCAAGAAAGTGAGACTAGTAGGGTTCCATTTTTACCGAGTTATGTGACGAAATCCTAACAACGAAAATACCTACGATAGTTACTGAAGATGAAGGCCGCATAAATAATTCCCCCTACGCTTTATTCGAAATGTTCTAGTTGCAGTCGATACAGCAGCATATTAATCGTAGCTACGCTTTCGATACAAATCACGTTTACAGGAATGCAAATAAAATCCATTTGCCTTTACACGTGGTAATTCAGATCCCAGTATTAACGCCACCGCATGTGAGATGTGCGATCATTCCCATTGCTAGCTAGCTGAAGAAACACTTCGGCTAATGAACGTTTTCTGGCTGTGGTGAGTCTAATAGAGAATAGTAGGATACGTTTGGCAGCTATGTCGCCGTTTATTTCCTGGGATGGTGCAGAATTATCCTACTAAATTTACTCGCTAATAACAATACTTTGTTATTTCGATAAACATCCCGAATGATTGTCACATAAGTGGTGATATAAAGGTAGTAAATTCCTGTTTTTGAGTCCAGAAAGCTCTATGCAACAGAAACTGCAGATCATTTTGCCAATTTCATTGCGAAATTGCCGGCTTATTCATATCTGGGGTAATAATAGAGGGCTGTTTGCCTGGGTTCTCTGCTAGCGTAGTGAAAGGTGTTTGCCACTGCAAGGGAGGTCTGGCTTGTTTTCGGTTCTAATCTCGATGGAGACAAATAGAATATCAGTAAAACAATTTTTAGAAATTCTCGCGCCCCCAATACGTTTTATTGCTACCTTTATTCTGTACCGGCGCCCTGTGGATGTCAATATGAAACTCTTGTAGAATTTCATAGCTGTTACTGCCTACTTTTTCCGCTACAATCAATAATTGAATTGACTTAAGTGTGGAACTGAATGATTTTTAGCTGAATTTCGTTATGAAATTGCTAAATTTGCACACGTTCATGGTAGGTCAGCAATGGTAATCCAGTATGACTGGTCTGAACGTTGACACAGACCGTTTCGCGGCCGAATGCGCATAATATTTTGTTAATTCGTAGCTATCTGGGGTACTTTGTCTTACTAAAGCAGTAATGATATCTCGATAAATTGAAATTAATTTTTATTAGTATAGTTCATAATAATTAGCGTTTCTTCTTTCATTTATATCTTATATTTATGTGTTGTGTTTAACACACTAATCAGCGTTAATATAGTCTTACACATGACTGAAAACAATCTGACAAAGTTCGGATAGTTTTTCAATTTCACGCCTGTGCGCAGTATGTTGGTAGAACTTCGTCGCCTTGCCTGTTATGCTGTGTTGCAGACTTTAAAGCTGTGTGGTTCAGCCTAACGAAAAGGCGAGGTGTCTCGCTAGTTTTGTCCACGATTGTACGTAAGCATCCTGTCAGATCATCTGCATCCATTCATGTCCATTGTGAAATCCGACAGATTTGGGCAATTCCAGCAGGACAGTGAGACACACCACACGTTCAGAATTATACAGAGTCGCTCCAGG
The DNA here is from genome assembly GCF_023864275.1 of Schistocerca cancellata. Taxonomy (NCBI): domain Eukaryota; kingdom Metazoa; phylum Arthropoda; class Insecta; order Orthoptera; family Acrididae; genus Schistocerca; species Schistocerca cancellata. Next base: position 1,008,157,878 of record NC_064626.1, read on the forward strand.
AGCACTCTTGTGTGCTTAAACACTTCGGCTGGCCGCAAAACTCCCCAGACATGAACATTATTGAGCATATCTAGGATGCCTTGCAATGTGCTGTTAAGAAGAGTTCTCCACTCCCTCGTACTCTTACAGATTTAGGGACAGCCGTGCAGGGTTCATGGTATCAGTTCCCTCCAGCACTACTTCGGACATTAGTCGACTCCATGACACGCCGCGGGGTGCCTACGCGATATTAGGCTGGTGCACCAGTTTCTTTGGTTCCTCAGTGTAAAATGTTGCATTATCTACACTGTGTCGTTAATTGCGTGACGGCTCGTGTATCTCTTAGTATGTTCGCCTCTTGTTTAAAATAAAGTCAAAGTGTTTCACGAAGCTTGTAAGTGGGATGCTTCGATGAATTTAGAATATAGTTACCATGACAAAAAGTATCTGCCGATCATCACACTTTAGTGTCTGTTTTACAGTGTAGGTTTTGAATGTCGTTGAAACTTTGCTCTTCAGTAGAGGAACAAGCGATAAGCGTTCGCACGTTGGGGAGACAATCGAGGAAGTAACGTAACACAGCTGTTGCCCATTACGGCCGATTGGATACTTGCGTTACGAATTAAACGTGTGAACTGTGGGGAGAGTGCGAAATTGAAGTTGGAATGAAATACGATTTAGTTTAAGGCAATTGCTCCTTCCGGGCACGGATTACTTTCTTGCTTCGCTTTCGTTCGGCGCGCTATCGCCCGGACTGGGGCGGCCGGCCGGCCGGCCGGGGAAGCAATCAGTGGTAGCGGCGGGTAACCGCGTTACCAGCCCCCCTGGGAGCTGCCGCGTGGGCCTGCCCTGGGCCGGGCTGGGTCTGCTCAGCCGCCCACCCTCACCCACACCCGCGCTCTCTGTCTTGTTCGCCGGCCGGATGCCGTTCGATTGGCGCTGCTGAGCTGTTGCTGCGCTTGTCGAGTTGACGTATTAGAAGCCTCGCGAGCGGATTGGTAATGAAGCACGCCACACACACGGACACACACACGTCGCTTTGAGCGATTCGTAGTTATCGGCTCTGAGGCGGAACCACCACTAACGATATATTTAATTACACTGCCTAACAAAAAAGTTAAGCATGCAAAAGACATGGTCGGATGCCAATGTAGCTGCAGACATCATCGGGAAGAGTAAAAACGATAGTTTAGTGTTTCCTCAGAGCCTTTCCCGGCGGAATTTCTGAACTGAACCTCAGTTTTCAATACGCACCAGTTCCAATATAATACCCGAGCTTTCTATGGTTATTTCCGCCATCGTCGTTAATGGTAAAAGTCACCAGTGATAGAGAATATTTTATACGTGCTTTAGTTTTGTTCCTGTGCATAGTAGGTTACATAATTGCCGTGAACAGTGTCAGATCTTAAGTGAATACTATGAGGGACATGTTGGTGCCACAATCTCGTGTGAGACAGTATTATAAACTTCTGACAGTTGGAAGCGGGCCTCATTGTGAGCCACCATTTCGGCGGCTAGTCGAATGTAATAAATTCCCTTGAGATGGAAGAGCTTCTATCCACAAGTCAGTGTGAATTTAAAAAGGATCCCTTCTACGAAACGCAGCTTGTCCTTTTTGATATGATATTCTGCGAACCATGGATGGAAGGTAAAAGGCAGATTCCATATTCATAGATTTCCGGAAAGCGTTTGGTAGTATGCCCAGCTGTAGACTGTCAATAAATGGTCGAAGATACAGAATAGATTCCCAGATATGTGAGTGGCTCAAAGACTTCTTCACTAACAGAACACATTTGCGTTGTCTTTGACGGGAGTGTTCATCAGAGACAACATTAACATCAGTGCACCAGGTAAGTGTGTTAGGACCAATGTTATTCTCTATAACGTAAAAGATCTTTCGGACTCGGTGAGCAGCAATGTGCAGCTGTTTGCTGATGATGAGGCGGTCTAAGGCAGGGTGTCCTTGTTGAGCAGGATACAAGACGAACTAAACACAGTTTCCGGTTAGAGCAACAAGGGGCGCCTCTTTCGATATGGAGAAAAAAATGTAAGTTAATGCAATTGAGAGACCAAAAAACTCTATAACACTCGAATTAATGACCCGTGGTCTAGGGGTATTGTCGTTGATTCATAATCAAAACGTCTTCGGCCCAGGGTTCGATCCCCGCCACTGCCTTAACTTTGATAAAGAATCAGCATTGGCGGCCGAAGACTTCCGGCATAAGAAGTCAGCCTCATTCTGCCAAGGGCCTTCTCAAAGAGGGTGGAGGAGCGGATAGAGGTTCAGGGCACTCTCTTGTCCCGCCCCTAAAGGCGGAGGAATCAGCAATGATCAACGACATGAGGATGCAGAAGGCAATGGAAACCACTGAATTAAAGACACGTAACGTGTATCCACAGGACATGTGGCTTGTAATTGAAGAAGTGTCATGATGATCTCTCCATTGGCAAAAGATTCCGGAATAGTCCCCCATTAGGATCTACGGGAGGGGACTGCCAAGGGGGAGGTTACCATAAGAAAAAGATTGAATAATCTACGAAAGGATAACGTTCTACGAGCCGGGGGTGGAATGTCAGAAGCGTGAACGTGGTAGGGAAACTAGAAAATCTGAAAAGGGAAATGCAAAGGCTCAATCTAGATATAGTATGGGTCAGTGAAGTGAAGTGGAAGGAAGACTAGGATTTCTGGTCAGGTGAGTATCGGGTAATATCAACAGCAGCAGAAAATGGTATAACAGATGTAGGATTCGTTATGAATAGGAAGGTAGAGCAGAGGGTGTGTTACTGTGTACAGTTCAGTGACCGGGTTGTTCTAATCAGAATCGACAGCAGACCAACACCGACAACGATAGTTCAGGTATACATGCCGACGTCGCAAGCTGAAGATGAACAGATAGAGAAAGTGTATGAGGATATTGAAAGGGTAAAGCAGTATGTAAAGAGGGACGAAAATCTAATAGTCATGGGCGACTGGAATGCAGTTGTAGGGGAAGGAGTAGAAGAAAAGGTTACAGGAGAATATGGGCTTGGGACAAGGAATGAAAGAGGAGAAAGACTAATTGACTTCTGTAACAAGTTTCAGCTAGTAATAGCGAATACCCTGTTCAAGAATCACATGAGGAGGAGGTATACTTGGAAAAGGACGGGAGATATGGGAAGATTTCAATTACATTACATCATGCTCACATAGAGATTCCGAAATCAGATACTGGATTGTAAGGCGTACCCAGGAGCAGATATAGACTCAGATCACAATATAGTAGTGAAGAAGACATTAGTTCAAGACATTAGTCAGGAAGAATCAATACGCAAAGAAGTAGGATACGGAAGTACTAAGGAATGACGAGATAGCCCGCATCTCGTGGTCGTGCGGTAGCGTTCTCGCTTCGCACGCCCGGGTTCCCGGGTTCGATTCAAGGCGGGGTCAGGGATTTTCTCTGCTTCTTGATGGCTGGGTGTTGTGTGCTGTCCTTAGGTTAGTTAGGTTTAAGTAGTTCTAAGTTCTAGGGGACTTATGACCACAGCAGTTGAGTCCCATAGTGCTCAGAGCCATTTGAACCATTTTGAATGACGAGATACGTTTGAAGTTCTCTAACGCTATAGATACAGCAATAAGGAATAGCGCAGAAGGCAGTACAGTTGAAGAGGAATGGACATCTCTAAAAAGGGCCATCAGAGAAGTTGGGAAGGAAAACATAGGTACAAAGAAGGTAGCTGCGAAGAAACCATGGGTAACAGAAGAAATACTTCAGTTGATTGATGAAAGGAGGAAGTACAAAAATGTTCCGGGAAATTTAGGAATACAGAAATACAAGTCGCTGAGGAATGAAATAAATTGGAAGTGCAGGGAAGCTAAGACGAAATGGCTGCAGGAAAAATGTGAAGACATCGAAAAAGATATGATTGTCGGAAGGACAGACTCAGCATACAGGAAAGGCAAAACAACCTTTGGTGACATTCAAAGCAACTGTGGTAACATTAAGAGTGCAACGGGAATTCCACTGTTAAATGCAGAGGAGAGAGCAGATAGGTGGAAAGAATACATTGAAAGCCTCTATGAGGGTGAATATTTGTCTGATGTGATAGAAGAAGAAACAGGAGTCGATTTAGAAGAGATAGGGGATCCAGTATTAGAATCGGAATTTAAAAGAGCTTTGGAGGACTTACGGCCAAATAAAGCAGAAGGGATAGATAACATTCCATCAGAATTTCTAAAATCATTGGAGGAAGTGGCAACAAAACTACTATTCACTTTGGTGTGTAGAATATATGAGTCTGGCGATATACCATCTGACTTTCGGAAAAGCATCATCCACACATTTCCGAAGACGACAAGAGCTGACAAGTGCGAGAATTATCGCACAATCAGCTTAACAGCTCATGCATTGAAGCTGCTTAAAAGAACAGTATACAGATGAATGGAAAAGAAAATTGAGAATGCGCTAGGTGACGATCAGTTTAGGTTTAGGAAAAGTAAAGGGACGAGAGAGGCAATTCTGACGTTACGGCTAATAATGGAAGCAAGGCTCAATAAAAATGAAAACACTTTCATAGGATTTGTCGACCTGGAAAAAGCGTTCGACAATATCAAATGGTGCAAGCTGTTCGAGATTCTGAAAAAGGTAGGCGTAAGCTATAGGGAGAGACGGGTCATATACAATATGTACAACAACCAAGAGGGAATAATAAGAGTGGACGATCGAGAACGACGTGCTCGTATTAAGAAGGGTGTAAGACAAGGCCGTAGCCTTTCGCCCCTACTGTTCAATCTGTACATCGAGGAAGCAATGATGGAAATGAAAGAAAGGTTCAGGAGTGGTATTAAAATACAAGGTGAAAGGATATTAATGATACGATTCGCTGATGACATTGCTATCCTGAGTGAAAGTGAAGAAGAATTAAATGATCTGCTGAACGGAATGAACAGTCTAATGAGTACACAGTATGGTTTGAGAATAAATCGGAGAAAGACGAAGGTAATGAGAAGTAGTAGAAATGAGAACAGCGAGAAACTTAACATCAGGATTGATGGTCACGAAGTCAATGAAGTTAAGTAATTCTGCTACCTAGGCAGTAAAATAACCAATGACGGAAGGAGCAAGGAGGACATCAAAAGGAGACTCGCTATGGAAAAAAAGGCATTTCTGGCCAAGAGAAGTCTACTAATATCAAATACCGGCCTTAATTTGAGGAAGAAATTTCTGAGGATGTAAGTCTAGAGTACATAATTGTATGGTAGTGAAACATGGACTGTGGGAAAACCGGAACAGAAGAGAAGCGAAGCATTTGAGATGTGGTGCTATAGACGAATGTTGAAAATTAGGTGGACTGATAAGGTAAGGAATGAGGAGGTTCTACGCAGAATCGGAGAGAAAAGGAATATGTGGAAAACACTGATAAGGAGAAGGGACAGGATGATAGGACATCTGCTAAGACATGAGGGAATGACTTCCATGGTACTAGAGGGAGCTGTATAGGGCAAAAACTGTAGAGGAAGACAGAGATTGGAATAAGTCAAGCAAGTAATTGAGGACGTAGGTTGCAAGTGCTACTCTGAGATGAAGAGGTTAGTACAGGAAAGGAATTCGTGGCGGGCCGCATCAAACCAGTCAGTAGACTGAAGACCGAAAAAAAAAATGGATTTCTGGAGAAGATCAACAAGAATCTGTAGAAAAGAGAAAGTAAGGAACGACGAAATAATAAAGTCAATGAAAGTAAGAGAAAGAATACATGATTTGATGGATAGAAGGAATTTACAATGGTACGGGCATGTAAGAAGAATGGAGGAAGCCAGAATTCCGAAAATGACAGTGGAATGGGAATCAGAGGGAAAGAATAGGAGCCCTATGACCACTTGTCTCCAAAACGTACGATTGACAATGAGATGAGTAGGAGCAGAGGAACAATGTACACAAGATCGAAACACCTGGAGGGAAATGCTGAGGAAAAAAATGAAGATCATATGTAATAGATTTAATGTTTTCCCGGTATTTGTTATGTTGGAGAAAAACCTTTGTATACAGGAAAATCTCAAAAAATAAAACACAAAATTTTGATCAAAGTAAATCTAATATATTGAAAGGCTTTCATATCCTAAACTTAGCATCCTTTGACAACAACCCCATTCCCTTTGCTACTGCTCGTTCCACCTCCAAGTTAATTACTCCCGTATCCCGTATCCCGGGCGTCTCATTAGCTTGTGTCTGTTTGTGTTAAACGTTTCCCATAGACCATACATTTTGCCTTTTGTTTTTATTATACCTTCATACTCCAATTGCATAAAAAATATTAAAATATAGTTTACACAATTTTCGTAGAATAAACCCACCACCAGTTCCTCCGGGTAGCAAGAGCATTCATCTTACTCTCCTCTATGAGTCTTTATCCTATGTGGTTTGCTGTATACCTACATTAAAGGTACATACAGCTGGAGTGCGTCGTGGTTAAGCTCCACCTACTAACCCATATGCAGATTCGATCTAATATTACTTTACCTCATCCAATGGTCCTAAATAAATTATGTTCTGATTACATTAAATAAATCCCGCTATATCTCGTTTCGCATAACGTCGTGTTCATGGATCTCACGTGTGTTTAGCGGACGCTACCGGGAAGGGGGCGGTGGGCAAGCGACCTTTACATAGTGTGTCGTTCCCATCTCCTATTCATGTTTCCACCGAAGAGCTCGGTGTTCATTTATTCTCGCAATTCTTCCCACATCTATTTGTCAGGAGAAAGAAGCTTAACGCACACAAATTATGAAGTGTAATGAATACGGAAATTAACTATTACAGTGATGTACCATCTCCGACAGATGTAGAAACGAGACCAACAGACATCGAGGGGACTGGCAGGTGCGTTATCAAATGAAACATTACAGAATTTCCTCAATTTCGGCTTTAATCTACTATCCGTGTACTACTCGGTTACTATTACTTTACGTGTATTTTTAAGACCGCGTTTCTTCTAACCTCTTACATGCTAACATTTCAAGAGATTGTCTTCAGCCTTTTCTCTTTTTAACGTGTCTTTACCTATGTGTGTTTCCATTTACAGAATTACTTAATCAAGCAATAACCATATAACTCTGAAGTTCTGGTGAAGTCACTCAACCGTTTCTCTGTTTCAGCAACTTTATCACAGTATTACAAGAAGTTATTATTTTCAGCATGGGTAGCCGCGAAATGTTTATTACATCATTAAAGTACTGTCTTACTCAGATTTTCGTACCGCTGTTGAACATGTAAGGATCAAACAATTTTTAACTCTCAGTTTGCATCTACGTATAGCAAAGTAGTATTTTTTTAAATTTTTTCTCGTATTTAAGACGGGAGACATTACACGTGAATTGGAAACGTAAATTTGAAATGCAAATTTCCCCCCCATGTATGAATATGGATGAAGTTAATTGCACCTTGTTATTTTCGGTAACGAATCGAAGCTGAGCGGGCGTCATATTTGGAGTACTATAAACGACAACAATGGCGCAGTGGTAAGAATCATGACTCGCTTTCACGAGGATGGCGGTTCAATTCGCTGTTCAGACATCCAGATTTAGAGTCTGCATGTTTTCTATAAATTGATCTGGGAAAGTGCCTTTTCTTTGAAAATGATGTGGCTGACTTTCTTCCACACCTGTGCCAAACCCTAGTTTTTAACCCGTTCCTGTTGAACTTGTCGGCAACTGCAAGTTAAACCCTAACGTTCCTTCTTTTCTTACATGTATATGCCGATGTGGTCTAAGTTTGGTGGGAGCCCGTAATAATGCATCATACCTACGGACGAACCAATCGAATTTAGGACAGACAAAACTGACTATCTTCCGTGGGTTTACGACGTTAATAAGCGATGAGTGAAAGACTAGATGCTAATCATCGGGAAGATACAAGCGTCCAAGGAGTGACTGTAGGAATAGAAGAAGAAAGAGTATCATCTTTTAGTGAAGATTTATGTGTGTGTGTGTGAGTGTGTGTGTGTGTGTGTGTGTGTGAGCGCGCGCGCGTATGTGCGTGTGTATTCCTCATGAGTGTTCAAATCTTCATGCTGTTGCTAAAATAGTGGGAGATGACTGTGGTTGAAAGTGTAACACTTAAAAAAAGAGAAAAAAAAATATAATCGATTTTAAAATCACGATTGCCGGCTGCGGTGGCTGAGCGGTTCTAGGCATTTCAGTCGGGAACCGGGAGGCTGCTACGGCCGCAGGTTCGAATCCTGCCTCGGGTATGGATGTGTGTGATGTCCTTGGGTAAGTTAGGTTTAAGTACTAAGTTCTAGGGGACTGATGACCTGAGCTGTTAAGTCCCATTGTGCTCAGAGCCATTTTTTAAAATCACGATTATCCCCCCCCCCTTGCCACTCTCTTCCGCTCCCCTTCTCCAAAAAATGTTCATATACCTGTACGTACTAACATTGATCAAAATTGTTCCAGGCGTTCCAGATCTCTTCTTCATTGGCTTCTCTTTCCTATCCCCTAATAGCGGTGCTCCGAGGTTTTATCCCCACAGTAATTCTTGCCGTGATGAGAAGACGTAGATGTACTACGTTAAGTGTAAATTTCTCCACATTTATAAAGTTATGCTTATACGTCGCAAGCTATCATGTGTGTATACTGTATACGCAGTTTTCTGTGGCATATAATCTACAAACTAAAGGATTGTTCTTTTCCAGTTTTTTACAGTGAGAGTGTAGTTTCTATGAAATAAAAATATGTACGCTACTGACTTAGGTAATACAAACAAAACTACAGCGTTATTTTAGTTAGAGACTTTCGGTCTGGCGTAAACAGTGCCCTGATATTTTATAAGAATGCGAGCGTATTTCCTACTTGGGAGGTAAAGCGACGCAATTCTAATGTCCTCAGTTTCTCCTTAATTACAGTTATGAAATGCCCGAACTAGGCTTCGTATCCAGAAACAGGCCCGGGAAGATTTAGGCAAAGGGCGAATGGCCATGGTCTTGAGCACGTCTGCCGTCTGTTCTCCACAAATGGAGCAGTGTGTGGGGATTATAATTTGTTCCAGAAATGAGATGTATACGGCGTGTCTCAGATGATTATATTATAAAGAACTATGGCAGGATGGGGCAAATGAAAGTGGCCCGGACCATTTGTGGCAGTGTTAACGGAGGAGGAAAAGACTTACAGTTACTTCCAACAGAATGGAGCAACTGTTAATGCAGCCGGCTGAATTCTGGAGCACATTTATACATTCTTCACGCCGCAGTGAGTTTCTAGCAGAGACAGGTATGTTTGCGGCCATAGGTGCTCGCCCACGTCACCTGATCTGTCAGTGCGCGAGTACTTTGTGTGCGGAGCTCTCACGTATAGAAACAACCCTCACAGTCTTGAAGAACTGTTTCGGATGAAACTGCAGCAATTCCAGCAATTCAGCTTCGATCCTCCATCATAAATCTGCCGTTCAGGGCCCTAGTGCCAAGAGCTGAATGCTCGTCACGTTCATCATCCGCTATAGCCAGGTTAGTGCTGTGCAACGCGACATTTTTCATGACAGCATACATTGTCAGAAATGAAACAAGATGAAATTCTCAGGACTGACCGGTGATTGAACCCGAGACCTACGAATTTGTAGTCTGACACTTTCCCACTGAAAAAACGAGCCACATCTAATTATATACTGTTACATTTTAATGGCATACTTAAGAAATACGTTGAATTCGTTAAAATTTCGAAAATAGTCACACACAAACGTAAGACAGAAAGGCAAAGTACAGATATAGGTGGCTTCGAAATACCTTCCTCATTTGAATAATTGTGAGCAGATGTGGTGAGGTTCGAATTTGCCAATTAGACGGTGATGTGATTCGAAAAAACCACTTCAGGATTCCCTTTTCAATTTATATTTAAGGCCAGTCAATCAGTAATCGTTGATTCCTCATTCAGTAATTAGTTTGGGAAAGATGTTTCATTATTCTGGAATGGACAGCTTTCCAAGTTTGAATGTTTTGTATCGTGAAACACTGAAGCACTATCAATAATACTGCTCAGATTGAAATATTTCATTTTATATGTACATTCCAATAGCAAATTTTGTTTTTGGTCTTCTGTAAAACATAATCGATCAGTCAGGTTTGCGAAAGAGCTGAATTATCGTTTTTAGTATGAGCGATAACTAGAAATTAATTGAATTCAGCTAGTTATTACATACTAATCGATTGCTACGTAGGGATGTTAACTTCACAAAGTATGCAAATTCTCTGAATGCTCCAATTACTCTGTGAGCACAGCAATTTATAGAAGTTATTCTCCAATATCAGAAAAGTTTTCAGCGTTGTATACCTCTCTGTCGCAGAACTAAAACAAAAGAAATTGTATCCTATTTACTGGTATAACGCACAAAAGGGAAGTTAAGATTCTAACACGATTACAAATGACACACACACAAAAAAAAAAAAAAAAAAATTGAAGACTGAGACTACTTTACATTTGGGAAAAATACGCCTCTAAACCCAGAAACCACTGATGACTGCTGCCAGCAATATTTTTATTTTAGAATTATTCCAAAATATATTTCGACAGTGTTGTCGTTGTGGCCTTAAGTCCAGAGACTGGTTTGAATGCAGCTCTCCATGCTACTCTATCCTGTGCAAGCTTCTTCATTTCCCAGTACCTACTGTAAACTACATCCTTCTGAATCTGTTTAGAGTATTCATCTCTTGGTGTCCCTATACGATTGTTACCCTCCGCTCTGCCATCCAATACTAAATTGGTGATCCCTAATGCCTCAGAAAATGTGCTACCAAACGATCCCTTCTTCTAGTCAAGTTGTGCCACAAGTTTCTCCTTCTCTCCAATTGTATTCAGTACCTCCTCATTAGCTATTTGATCTACCCATCTAATCCTCAGCATTCTTCTGTAGCACCACATTTCGAAAGCTTCTATTCTCTTCTTGTCCAAATTATTTATCGTCCACCTTTCACTTCCATACATGGCTACACTCCATACAAATACTTTCAGAAACGACTTCCTGACACATAAATCTATACTCGATGTCAACAAATTTCTCTTCTTCAGAAACGCTTTCCTTGACATAGCCAGTCTACATTTTACATCCTCTCTACTTCGACCATCATCATTTATTTTGCTCCCCAAATAGCAAAACTCCTTTACTACTTTAAGTTTCTCTTTTCCCAATCTAATACCCTCAGCATCATCCGAATTAATTCAACTACATTCCATTATCCTCGTTTACTTTTGTTGATGTTCATCTTATATCCTCCTTTCAAGACACTGTCCATTCCGTTTAGCTGCTCTTCCAGGTCCTTTGCTGTCTGTGACAGAATTACAATGTCATCGGGAAACCCTCAAGGTTTTTGTTTCTTCTCCATGGATTTTAATTTCTACTCCAAATTTTTTCTTTTGTTTCCTTTAATGCTTGAATAACATCGAGGATAGGCTACAAACCTGTCTCACTCCCTTCCCAACCATTGCTTCCCTTTCATGCCCCTCGACTCTTATAACTGCCGACTAGTTTCTGTACTAATTGTAAATAGCCTTTTCCTCCCTGTATTTTACCCCTGCCACCTTCAGAATATAAAAGAGACTATTCAAGTCAAAACTGTCAAAAGCTTTATCTAAGCCTACAAGTGCTAGAAACGTAACTTTGCTTTTCCTTAATCTTTCTTCTAAGATAAGTCGTAGGGTCAGTATTGCCTCACGTGTTCCAACATTTCAACGGCATCCAAACTGATTTTCCATAAGGTCAGCTTCTACCAGTTTTTCCATTCGTCTGTAAAGAATTCGTGATACTATTTTGCCGCAGTGGCTTATTAAACTGATAGTTCGGTAATTTTCACATCTGTCAACACCTGCTTTCTTTGGGATTGGAATTATTATATTCTTCTTGAAGTCTGAGGGTATTTCGCCTGTCTCATACATCTTGCTCACTAGATGGTAGAGTTTTGTTAGGACTGGCTCTCCAAAGGCTGTCAGTAGTTCTAATGGAATTTTGCCTACTCCCGGGGTCTTGTTTCTACTTAGGTCTTTTAGTGCTCTGTCAAACTCTTGACGCAGTATCATATCTCCCATTTCATCTTCATCTACACTCTCTTCCGTTTCCATAAAATTGTCCTCAAAAACATCGCCTTTGTCTAGACCCTCTATATACTTCTTCCACCTTTTGCTTCCTCTTCTTTGCTTAGAACTGGGTTTCCATCTGAGCTCTTGAGAGTCATGCAAGTGGCTCTCTTTTCTCCAAAGTTCTCTTTAATTTTCCTGTAGGCAGTATCTATCTTACCCCTAGTGATATGCGCCTCTACATCCTTACATTTGTCCTCTAGCCATCCCTGCTTAGCCATTTTGCACTTCCTGTCGATCTCATTTTTGAGACGTTTGTATTCCTTTTTGCTTGCTTCCTTTACTGATTTTTTATATTTTCTCCTTTCATCAATCAAATTCAGTATCTCTTCTGTTACCCAAGGATTTCTACTAGCCCTCGTCGTTTTACCTACTTGATCCTCTGCTACCTTCACTATTTCATCTGTCAAAGCTACCCATTCTTCTGCTACTGTATTTTTTTCCCCCATTCTTGTCAATCGTTCCCTAATGCTCTCCCTGAAGCTCCCTGCTGCCTCTGGTTCTTTTACTTTATCCAGGTCCCATTTCCTCAAATTCCCACCTTTTTGCAGTTTCTTCAGTTTCAATCTACAGGTCATAACCAATTGATTGTGGTCAGAGTCCACATCTGCCCTTGGAAATGTCTTACAATTTGAAACCTGGTTCCTAAATCTCTGTCTTACTATTATATAATCTATCTGAAACCTGTCAGTATCTCCAGGCTTCTTCCATGTATACAGCCTTCATTTATGATTCTTGAACCAAGTGTTAGCTATGATTAAGTTGTGCTCTGTTTAAAATTCTACCATGCGGCTTCCTCTTTCATTTCTTAGCCCCAAACCATATTCACCTACTACGTTTCCTTCTCAGTTCCTACTACCGACTTCCAGTCACCCATGACTATTAAATTTTCCTCACCCTTCACTATCTGAATAACTTCATTTATTTCATCACACATTTCTTCAATTTCTTCGTCATCTGCAGAGCTAGTTGGCATATAAACTTGTACTACTGTAGTAGGTGTGGGCTTCGTATCTATCTAGGCCACAATAAAGCGTTAACTATGCTGTTTGTAGTAGCTTACCCGCATTCCTATTTTCCTATTCATTATTAAACCTACTCCTGCATTACTCCTGATAACAACGTCCTCTTCAGTAGTCCCCACCTGACTATTTTACCTCCGGAATACTTTACCCAAGACGCCGCCATCATCATTTAACCATACAGTAAAGCTGCACGCCCTGGGGAAAAGTTACGGCTGTAATTTCCCATTGCTTTCGGCCCTTCGCAGTACCAGCACAGCAAGGCCGTTTTGGTTAGTGTTACAACACCAGATCAGTCAATCATCCAGACTGTTGCCCCTGGAACTACTCAAAAGGCTGCTGCCCCTCTTCAGGAACCGTACGTTTGTCTGGCCTCTTAATCGTTACCGCTCCGTTTTGGTTGCACCTACGGTACGGCTATCTGTATCACTAAGGCACGCACGCCTCCCCACCAACGGCAAGGTCCATATTTCATACTGGGGTTTTCGATAGTAGACAGGGATAATTAACATTTATTCGGGACTATACAGTTGAATTATTGTATTGTTTATGGTTTAGCATCTATATCTGTTTTGTGTTGTGAAAGACTGCATTTGCATTAGTCAGACTTTCACTACTTATAGCGTCTTACACATTCCAGTCTCTGTACTTGTGTGATACCGTAATCAGAAGACCGTTTCTCGGAATTACAAGATTAATTAAATGTGCACTACTAGAGTCTTTTCTTTTAGAACAGCTTCACTCCCCGCACCCCCTCTTTTCTTTCGGCGTTCTCCCTCAGAACAAGCAGTTCTGTGGCAGCTCTGTTTTCCTACTTGCGTCGGTATGAAACCCAAGTATATTAACGGCACTCAAATAATAAGTGGACGATGAAATTATCTGGTATCCTCCCGTGTGTTTAAATGAATATCGTCATTGCATCTCTATTTATCGATAGCCAGACATAATAAGTCATCGTTCCATATTCCGCTTTTGCGAAAGTAATTCGTAAATGCAGCATTTCACAGAGTTGACTAACAACATCGTTACGAATGATACGGACCTATAAAATATTTTTGGTCCTCCTGTTTACAAGAATCACATAATTATGTGGAAAAGTGACGTTAAAAGGTGGACAGAGTGGGAGCGCCGCTGTGTCTACATCCGAGAACCACAGAGGGACGGTAGCAACTTTAATGTGTCCCATAAAGTGTGAAGTGCATCGTGTCGTTCGATTTCTTCATGCTGAATGGTGTAGTGCGTCTCACATTCATCGACACATAAGTAATGTACGTTGAAACTTTCATGAGTGATAGCAAAATGCGGCAGTGCAGCAGGAACTTTGAAGCAGGACGTACAGACTTCCGTGGTGCCAATGTTACTGCATGAAGGAACAATCCTGTGCGTTAACCCACACTCCATTGTTGCTAAATTTATTCAAGATGGCGGTGAGTAATATGGCAACATCGAATTTACGTCATGGTGGGAAGTCCAAATTTAGGTGGGCAAATAGGTCAATAAGGCTACCTCCCCTAACCTAATCCCCTCCCCATCAATCCCCTTCCCCAGAAAATTGCAGAAGTTCAAATACCAGCAGGACAATGCAACACACCACAGCTATATCTACTAACCTAAGAAAATCACGGGAAGAAAAGGTCACTTGGGCTACCTCCATTAACCCAAGTCATCTGACCGCCACCTCTTTCTAGGAATTGGTGTGAAAAGGACTCAGCCTGTGCTGGGCTGCTGGATAGGAGGGACTTAAGTCTTTATTTTTCAGGCAGTCCTTATTTAAACAATTTGAGGCAGTAGCTCCATCCAGTGAGTTCGCCTTTATGTCCAGAGTCCAACTGGCCTAGTACACAGTACCGCCACCACAGGGTCCAGTCATCCCTTCTGTGACACAATCCAAGACGGCGATCTGGGAGAAAATTTGCGGGGAAAGGACTCAGCCTGTTCTGGGCTGCTGGAGAGAGGAGGGAGTGTACTTTATTTATTTTTGGAACAGTTTATATAGGGACGGATTTCACATAGTTCATTTATTATGCTGATACAAAACACTCGCTCTGATATGCTTCGGGTCACAATACACAGCCTACAGACCGTCACTCTACTCATAAGTCAAATAAATAATGCAGTTAACTCATATACAGAAATGCAACCAACTTGTAAATTGTCAATATAATGCATGTATAATGCTCTGCAAACATGCTTACTAATTGTAAACTGTCGAACTAATGGACATAAAAGTTTTCTGGGTTTGGTACCGCGTCATAATGTAAAAACTACTGCAGCTTTTACATTATGACGCGGTACCGAACCCAGAAAACTTTTATGTCGACTGACTCTGGCCGCGGAAGCCTACGCAATTATATGTAGAACTAATGCATTGAACAGAATACAGACCAGCAAAGCACTGGTAAAGCACCAAAATAATGCAGTTCACTGATGGGCAGACACGCTCACTAGTTATAACCTGTCGAAATAATGCATACAGTTTATTTAGGGGCGTACTTCACATAGTTAATTTATTACACTGACACAAAACACTCACCCGAGCGTGCTTGAGGTCTCAGTAAATAGTCTACAGAACTGCAAACTACTAGTAAATCGCCGAAATAATGCAGTACACTTACGTGCAGGGACGCAAACAACCTGTTAATTGCCAAAATAATGTACGTAAAAGGCTCTGCAAACACACTTGCTAATTGGCAACTGTCAAAATCATGTACTGCACATCCTGCACACCCTTTCACAAAATAATGCAACAGACACGAACACAACTCGTAAATTGTCAAAAGATAATGCATGTGTAACGGTACACAAACATGCTCACAGCGCTTAAACAGCCAAAAGTAATGCAGTGCACAGACACTCATTGTACGTAAAAAAACGATTTTGAACTATTGTCAACCATGATGTATCTGCAAATTGCCCCCCCCCCTACAGAACTCCAAGGTATGCACACCATGTGGTGTGCTCACACCGCTTCCATACATGATACACCTCTGGGCCACACACGTGTTACCCGTTGCTGGAGTGATACCTCTCTACCTGTTGATACTGATGTCACAGGTCACGATATAGAAATCTGTTCCAATGCTCCCAGGATAGCACATGGTGCATTATTCCTAGCGATCCTAACAGTGGATGCAAGCTGCATCTATCTAACTGTGCAAGTGTTTATCTCCCCAGTGTGGTTGGCACATAAAAGCAAAATGTTCACATGGCGACTACGACCTAAAAGGTTCTCAATGTTATATTGATGTCATATACCTATGTAAATAAGAACCAAGTCGACCTCTCGGAAATTCTTAAAGTGCTGCAGAAATACTTAATGGTCGCTTTTGTAGGAGCTTTCGCATTGTCTCGGCTGGTTTGTATGGAAATTCTTGGCTCAGCAGAACATGCTTATGAAAATAGCTAAGAATAACACCGAATGCATTACTCCTGATGCTCTTAACATAGTACCCAGTCCATGACGTGTTACCCTTCCTGGAAATCACGACATCGTGCTTTCAACGTATGCCTCAGGAACTCCAACGCTCTCACCACTATGTAAAGGCTCCTACATCCCAGCACAAAGAGTGTTTCACGAGTGAATGGAGCATTATGATTGGCTCTTACTGAATTTACTCACCAAATTACTGATGCCACCGGTGTGGAAGCACTGCCTACCTTTTTTATTCTTTCTGCAGAGGAGACTTTCGGCAGCAAAACTATATTGTACAGATCGTTATATTGCACTGACAATTAAAACCCTCAAAGTTGCCTACAGATCGTCAAATACAGAAAGACTCTTACTCACTTACACTGTTCTGAACTTCAATATTAGAGCTTGAAATCGATCTCCAACCTGTCAATATATCACTGTGTACTGTGTCGATGAAGTAAACATACAATTCGTATCCTGCGCCATACCAAAATCGAGCCTATCGACGATAAGACACTTGTACTTATACAGTGAAGACAGACAGCATTAGCATATGCATCATGTATACTCCTCGCAACACTAAATATTTTCCTGCAAGGTTGGGTGGTCATCCACAGTGACCGACAGTCACAAGTCATCCATCCTAATTGCGTGACCAGAGTGCACTCAGTGGACCAAAGCCACTCTCAGAACTGTTTTACAAAGTCGAGTACGGTTCCCCTCGACATAAAGACGCCACTGTTTCTGGTTCCAACCTGCTTGCTTGCTTGCTTTTCTACAGCCATCTGCAAACTCAAGAATAAAATATGTAATTTCCCATGGTTTGACAGATATCCTACCTTTTTCGCAATACTTCTCCATACAAGCACATGGCAATATCGCTTGCTTAGCAGTACCGATTGCAATGTATAATTTCTAAGATACAGACTGCAAATTATTTCTCTATAAACCCGAAACTATAGCGTGGTGCAGCGTTCTGTAAACCACTAAGTAACTAGAAACTGATCTCGTCTGCGAAGACCTATACGTGAAACCTCTAAGAAATAGAGGAAACTGATATTTCCAATCCCAAATAAGGATTTCAGTGATATAACAAATTCCAAATCATCCTTAAATTGTTCAAATGTCTCTAAGCACTATGGGACTTAACAACTGAGATCATCAGTCCCCTAAACTTAGAACTACTTAAACCTAACTAACCTAAGGACAGCACACACATCCATGACCGAGGCACAATTCGAACCTGTGACCTTAGAAGCCGCGTGGTTCCAGACTGAAGCGCCTGAAGCGCCAAATCATTCTCATAATTTAAGAAGTCAACTAAGGTGTTTCTCATGTCTAGAGAACCAGCAAACGTGTCCATCCGTCTTTTACCTGCTGGATGTACTCAACACACACCACAATCGAATTTTTGTCAACCAAATAAAGTTTGGAAATGTGAAGAAGTAGTCAGTCGGACAATTTACATGGGAGGGAATAATGGTCCAGCACAAACATGTGTACATATTGAATGTTCTCAAATTTCCAAACGATCACGAAAGCTGTCCAACAGATACTAAGTAATAGTTCGCTATTCAACCGTCTAGAGGACGACAGAGTTAAGATAGCTACATACCTGCATCCCCACAGGCCTTTCAATTCGGATGGCTCATGCCTTTAAAAGGCCAGCGCGACCCCTAGACAGAATCGTCCTAGGAAATCGGTCACATATAAAAGGTGGTCCTTTGATCGTGACCGGGCCAAAGAACTCACGAAATAAGCGTCAAAAGAAAAAACTACAAAGAACGAAACTTGTCTAGCTTGAAGGGGGAAACCAGATGGCGCTATGGTCGGCCGCCTAGATGGCGCTGCCATAGGCCAAACGGATATCAACTGCGGTTTTTTGAAATAGGAACAACCCTTTTTCATTACATATTTGTGTAGTAAGTAAAGAAATATGAATGTTTTAGTTGGACAACTTTTTTCACTTTGTGATAGGTGGCGCTGTAATTGTCACAAACGTATAAGTACGTGGTATCACGTAACATTCCGCCAATGCGGACGGTATTTGATTCGTGATACATTACCCGCATTAAAATAGACCGTTTACCAATTGCGGCAAAGGTCGATATCGTGTTGATGTATGGCTATTTTGATCAAAATGCCCAACGGGCGTGTGCTATGTGTCCTCTATATGAGGTGCAAAATTTTAATGTTCGTCTAGGAATACCCCTAGATATGTCTTTGCTGCATTTCTTCTAATAGTTACATCGTTTAATTTTATGTTAGGGTTCCTTCCTAGGTTCCCTTTCAGCCGGAGGTACGTAGTTCGTGAGCTGCTAGTGAAAAGTTGACACTTCGATGCCACCAGTCAAGAAGTTCATGAACAGCTGCATTGCAAATTTGTGTTCTGTAATTCTTCTGGAGTCTCCTTTTACGACGAACAACACGTCATCTGAAATGCGTATCAGTCTGATTATTTTACCACTGTCATGTAATTTATGGAGTATGAAATACTATGTTACATCCGAAAATTGTGGACCATACGCAGACTCCTGATGACAGCTTTCGGATATGGTTTTCGCATTTCCTTTCGTGTGCATGTTAAAGAAGGGTGTCTACCGCGACAATAGTTTCTCAGGCAGTTGCTACTCAGTTCTGGACACTACAACACCCTAAGCCTAGCAAAAAGATGGATATCACTATTTATCGAAAGCGCCAATAATTTAGATCGTCATCGCTAGAGCGTGCGTAGAATATGCGTCGCTTGCGAGATCGCCTTACTAACTGTGTCTTCAGTTGACTTGCTTATTCTAAACCAGTATCGCTGAGGGTTCAGTCTGTGATCTAGTAATCTCTTGTACAATAGATTTGTAAATTTGTTGCCATGAATATTCTTTAGAAAAATTGTTCTGTAGGATTTGGGTATCATCGAGTCCTCGTCTTTTCCTTTAATGATAATCACCACCTAAGGAGTCATAAACAGTGCAGTCATCCTTCCTAGTAAGAGTCACTCGTTGTACAACTTTTACAGGGATCCTATCCGGTTCTGGAGATCTTTTCTTTTTCAATCTAAAAATTATTTGCCTAATTTATTCTTGTACACTAATTTCTAGTTTCTGTTTTCTTCCCATAACACTGTTCGTAATCTATGCTGATCTTCATTCTCGTCGTCTTCTTCTTCGTTGTTAGGAAGCAGTGTTTCCAGTGGCAGAATAGCTGACACTTCCCAACTTTCTGTTCCTGCCAATCATTTCTTTTGAGCGTGGACAAGACTGTCTGACTATTTTTTCGGAGACTGTTTTGAATGGTAGTCCCTAGGGCTCGGTTCCTACATTAGATTCCACCGTTCCATTTTCTTTCCCCTAAGTTTTCGTCTTACCGTTATTTGACATGTCTCTATGCATTCTATACATCCCTTCTTCTTGGGTTATGCTGCTGTAGTGTAGCTTCCTGGCTCTTCTTCTTTCACTTTTTCAGCGCCTCGGTCCAAACGCAAGGTATTTCAGTAGAAGGACGTCTCCTAATAAACATTGACTCCTTCATTGCTCTATGTACAACCAATGCAAGTTTTTCCGCTTTAACATCTTCATCATCACCCAGTGATGGTCTTCTCAGTTCTTTCCGGTTAGCGACCTTGATGTTGTATATTGAACTTATGCGGAAGTTTTCAGTGATGTCTTGGGTTTCCTTTCCAGTGATATTTATGATACAGCGATCACTCATAGCCATTCCAGTCTCAATCTTTCGCTATACATACGGTCCGTCGACCTTCGTGGGTCGGCGGACTGCGAGGTATATTAAATATCTGTAGGTAGAGTTCCGTCATTGCTTTTAACTGCCTTCCAAAGTCAGCAGTCACGCGTCCATATTGACTTTTCGTTTGCATCAATGTCCCTAAAGAAGAGGCTAGGATCAATGGAGCACTATAGAGGAAACAGAGAACTTCCAAATGAGACTAGTATGTTTCTTTACAGGCCGATCTGATAAGCGCAAAGGCGTCACTGAGATGCTGTGTCACCTCTCATGGCACCCGCTGCTAGAAATGTTTCTGCATATCTGTAGGGCCTAAAATTCCTAGAGCGTACGTTCCTAGAAGAGCCAATCAGTTTATTTCTTCCTTCTATGTAGATCTTGGTAACAGTTAAAATTAGAGTGATTCTAGAACTCACCGAGGCTTACCATCAATGACTCTTCCCGGCAACCATTCTCAACTTGAAGGGGAAAGAGGGGAAATAACAGTGGCGTACAGCGTACCCTGCTGTTCACAACATAAGGTGGCTTTTGGACTACATGTAGATGTAGATGGGTTAGCTAATCTACAACTCCTTGGAACATAGACTGAATCAGACGTTATCAGCTGTCCCGGCATTATTTGCACGTTTGTGAACTCAGAGATACCTTCTTTAGAACTGGGTAGCCAGGATATGAACTATAGCTCTCTTCAGAACATTACAGTACTGCATAGAAACCACTTCGTAACGGTCTCTCATAACGGTACTTTAGAGTGTTTCCTGTCGTATCGTATCAGAGTCAGTTCCCTGTAGCATACTACTAAAATAAAGATGTAATTATTTCTGTAGTCTCATGCGAAAGGGAGCCTGATATGGGTCGAACATTATTTTATGTTAAGAAAATAATAATCAAAAGTGATCGGTCAGAGTTATATACTGACATTCAGTACAGTGTCACATGTTTTAGAATACTTATAACGGATAATTTTAATCCATTACGATGTTGTATTAGCCTCGTATCGTGGCCAGATGTGCATAAGAAAATGATCGTATACACTAAAGAGGCAAAGAAACTGGTACACCTGCCTAATATTGTGTAGGGCCTCCGTGACCTCACAGAAGTGTCGCAACAGGACGTGGCATGACCTCGACTAATGTCTGAAGTAATGTGGAGAGAATTGAGACCATGAATCTTTCACGGCTCTCCACAAATCTATAAGAGTAAGGGAGGAAGGAGATCTCTTCTGAATAGCATGTTGCAAGGCATCCCAGATATGCAATGTCTGGGAAGTTTGAAGGCCAGCAGAAGTGTTTAAACTCAGAACTCTTGCAGACACCGTGTAGCAATTCTGGACGTGTGGGGTGTCGCATTCCTGCTGGAATTGCCCAACACCGTCAGAATGCACAATGGACATGAATGGATGAAGGTGATAGACAAGATGCCTACGTACGTGTCACCTGTAGAGTCGTATCTAGAAGTATCAGGGGTCTCATATCACTCCACCTGCACACGCTCCACACCATTACCGAGCCTTCACCAGCTTGAATAGTCCCTTAGTGACATTCAGGTTCCATGGATTCATCTCCATTTCCGTACACTTCCATCCGTTCGGTACAATTTCACACGAGACTCTTCCGACTAGGCAACAGGTTTCCAGTCATCAACAGCCGGAGTTGACTGACCCAGGCGAGGTGTAAAGCCTTGTGTCGTGCAGTCATCAAGGGTACACAAGCGGGCCTTCGGTTCCGAAAGCCCATATCGATGATGTTAGGTTGAATGTTTCGCTCGCCGACACTTGTTGATAATCCAACTTAAAAATCTGAAGCACTCTGGGAAAGGATTGCACTTCTGTCACAGTTGAACGGCTCTCTTCAGTCGTCTTCTTGCTATTCTCTTCTTTAGTTCTCTTCCTGCAGGATCGTTTTCCGGCTGCAGCGATGTCAGAGATTTGATGTTTTACCGGATTCCTGATACTCAAGGTACAATCGTCAAATGGCCGTATGGGAAAATTCCCACTTCATCGCTGCCTCGGAGTTGCTGTGTCTCATAGCTCATACGCCGACTATAATACCACGTGCAAACTCTCTTTAGCATCTGCCATTGTAGCAGTAGTAGTCGATCTAACATCTGCGGGAGACACTTATATAGGCATTGCCGACCGCAGCGCCGTATTCTTTCTGTTTACATATCTCTGTATTTGAATACGCATTCCTATAACAGTTTCTTTGGCGCTTCAGTGTAGAACAGCTGCAGTGATGTAGAAGATGTGTACAAATGGAATCATGGGCTGTGGCAGTGGTCGTAACGCATATTTTCCGTTATTTACGCGTTGTACAATGTTCTCGTTATCAAAACCATTATGATACTGTTTGATGACGTAATTCGTAGAAATGTTAAACGTAATTAATGTTATTTCACTTTCACATCAGTGTATTTGATTTCTGGTTAAGCAGTAGCGTTTAATTTAACTGTTTAATCGTTGCAGCATGTACCATTTTAACGTATTTCCCGATCTTCCTCATATGTATGTACATTTTTTCGCAACCAATTGAGGACCTCTCCTTGTGGTAGTTATACACGAAGAAACACTTCCGCTTGAAATACAATGTTGCTTTTTCTTTGTTTCCACATCAAAAAGTTTTATGCAACCACCTGTTATTCGTTATGATATGCAATCTCACCACATATGTAACTTTTAACGTAATTATTTTGGTCGAAGTTAAATACAGTATACTGGACAGGTACCGTCTCTGGATTGTAGTGCCGGCCGGGGTGGCCAAGCGGTTCAAGGTGCTACACTCTGGAACAGCACGACCGCTACTGTCGCAGCTTCGAATCCTGCCTCGGGCACGGGTGTATGTGATGTCCTTAGGTTAGTTAGGTTTAAGTAGTTCTAAGTTATAGGGGACTGATGACCTCAGAAGTTAAGTCCCATAGTGCTCAGAGCCATTTGAACCATTTTTAGTACGGGAGACTACTCGCTGTCACTTAAGAGGTCAAAACCCAATCATTTCAACCATTTACCGCTCCTTTTTGGATACCAGTTGTACATAGTGTCTCGGTGAAAATAGGACAATGAAATGAAATTAGAATACAACAGAATAGTTATCGATCGTGTATTTTTAGCAACTTTTTAATCTGGTGCTTCTTCATGCAGAAATAGCACATATTATACAAGTATATGTTTACCCTATGTGCTGATGCCGTGCACAGATTGATATATGTGTTGAAAAAATTCACCTCGGCTGCATTTTACTCTTTTAATGTCGTTTATTCAACACAGTTAGCTTGATGATTTTGTCTGCTCGTCTGTTATAACTCATTTTTGCCTGTATGGATCTATTCTTGTAAAATGCAGTCATCATATGTAATGATTGTACGAGCAGACCACATACATTTGTGCCAGTGTGTGAAAGTGAAGTAAGTTTCAAACCGATCTCTTGTCAGTGGAGCACTAAATGGGAACAAATTTTCATAGCTGAGGATTTGAATATCAACTTCCTCAATAATTAAACATAATTTAAACAAAAATTCGACACGACCATCTGTCACTCTCCTCAAGGTACCAAATTTAGGTTGCACACACATAGTTGTCGACAAGTTTGATGAAAAGATTTCAAGAAGGGTAACTGCCGGAGGTAAAATTTTTCCGATCACTAGGAAATCTGTTTTAGTTGCCAAAAACGGCAGTACAGTAATCTTTCTCATCTTTTGACTTCAAGCTCGTTAGTAGGTTTAATTTGCTAACGTGAGATTCTAGCATTCTGTGACGCAATAGGACACGAATTCCCCTGATACGAACAGAAAAGTACAGAAATTCAGAGGCAAACATGTTCACCTGTACGACAACTGCCCCCGTTGCCTACAGTAAAATTTCCTTCTTTGTGCCCCCAACCCTCTTACAAAAAAAGAACACTACTGCGTTAGTGAGGAGACGCAACGAGTTCATTCTCATACCTCTGACAATCACAGTATCCTATTTTACGAAGAGGAAAACCTCTGCTCACCGAAATACTACTGAAATAGTGAATAAATGTCTCTCCTCACGACGAAAGTCTAAGTGAACCATGTGTAAAAAACGATACGATTTTTATCAGCATTGAAAATATAATAATACTTCGTAATTGTTTTTTATCGGTGCCCCTGTTTTTACAATTACAAAAGCGTTTCGGATAAAAGCCGTCAAACTGGGAATGATTATATATAGGGTGAACTCGAAATTTTCTATTACATTTAGTGAACCCACACACAAGTGCCATGTCGGCCGGTTGCTTTTCACTAAAACTATCTGTTCTTCTGTGTATCATTGTTAATGTACCAGCAAAACATATCCGTGACAAAGCCGAGCACTACCGAATGCCAGTTTGAGGAGTAAAGTGCCACTTGTGTCGTCGGCAGCAAATACCATGAGTGAACTCAGAAATGTTATTTCCAAAGGAGATACACAGCTTCTGTTGTCGATATTTGCACTGTTTTGCATATATTTTCTGAGCAACAAATACGTAAAGCAGAAAAAATCAAACGAAATGCAGTTAGTCTGTAACGAGTGCCTGGAGACGGCGAGACTCTTGTATCAAGATACTGGGAAAATATCCCTGAACAACCTCCGAAATTTTGTGGGTGGAGCTTGGATCACTCCGTACATATTCGGTACAGTACTTTGCACTTCAACGAATATTTTCCACTATTCCTTTAAGAGATCCTAGCCATATTTTGTGTGTCCTATCAAGTACACTATCAAAGAAAAATGTACCGAACTGTACCTCTTATTAGTGACCTGTATCTCTCTTCTGAGAATTCGCGAAGGCATTGAAATACATTTTGCATGGTGATCTTAGTGGAAAATTGAGAAGAAGTGGTCTAATGTTTATAGCGTAGGTAAGAAAAATTCCTACTTTTGGTACTAAATGTTGATTTTTTCCTTGCTAAATAAACATGTTTCGCCGACTCATGCCAGGCATCATCAGTTGTCTATACTGTGAAAGAAATTATTTAACTACATATATTTTGTTAGGAGATCTATAATAACTCTTGGCAGCTCACTTAAGGCATCTAAGTATTTACAAATATATGGTTCTGAGCTATTACTTACTTTCATTTTTCTATCTTTTTCATTTATTCGTTCGGTGCTCTGTAGGAACAACATGAACACAGTACAGGTTTCCAATTGATAGGTCACATTTATACAAGTCCTTGTTACACACTGCACAAGGTACTTCTCGCTTATTGTATGTCGGATTGAGGGATCATGGGAGCTTAGAGTGGCGGAGTGGAATGGGTGTTAGGGTGGGAGTGGATGGAGGGCTAGTGCATATTTCTATAAATTTTTTATATTCTAATTAATTCTTTCTCTGTCTTTCTCTATCAACCTATCTCGCTCTCATGTTGTACGGTATGAATTAGTGGGAATATTTTCCTTCTGCGATTTCTTTTTTGTCTTGTGAAAAAACTTAGTTCTTATTTGTTGTCTTCTGTATGAAACATTCTTCCTGGAAAGAGAGCAGTCCCTTTCTTTTATTACTGAGGCGTGAGATTGTCTTCTCTATTTTTATCCAGTGTGGTGGTAATGTTCTTTTATTAGAAGTTCTGCACGTGTGTAGCGGGTACATTCACTATTCTACGCCCTTATATTTCATAGCGGCAACAGAAAGGGAATGCCACTCTTCATGAAGAAAATTTTATACAGCGGGTCATAAGCAAAAATGAAAAATGCTACATGAAAAACAAGTAATACCAAAACGAGAGTATTGTCACTCATCGGTAAATTAACGTTAAGAGACAGGAAGATGGAGTGAGAGTGAGCATTAATAACATTTTTAAAAATCACACACTCTCGAACACACTCACGCATACGCACACACACACATACACACACACATACACAAACACCACGTAATGTCTGGCGTTGATCCCAACAGCCTACCCAATTCCTACTCTCTACAACTCCCATGATTCTTGAGGCAGACATACAGCAAGTGAACAGTATTTATGCAGTATATAAAAGTGAAATGTATAACGTGATCTATGAACTGGAAAAGTGTTCTGCGTGCATCTAATACCTAAAGGAGAAGATACATGAAAGGGACAGAAAAAGGTAAGTCAATGGTAGATCAGAACCGTTTGTAAATATTTAGGTAACTTAAAGGAACTGCCAAGAATCACTATAGTTTTCCTGATAATATCAACTTCCTTTATATTTTAGCCCACTGATGATAACTAACATGAACAGGTGAAACATATTTGGTTATAAACCAATGAATGGAAAAGACAGAATTTTTCCCATCTACATGATAAACGTAACTGACTTAGCAACTGAGGAAGAATGGTGCATATATTGACGGTACTAATGAATGGTCTAATTGACACAAATGAAATGGGTATTTAAGAAACATTTTACAGATAACGTTCATCTTGTCCACTGGGTGATTAACGTAACAAGTTACTTAATGGAACATTGTGAAACATACTTAAAAATATAATTCATCATATTGGGTCCGGACTACGAACACTTCGTACGGCTGTTACATTTTACTTCACGTTCTATGCAGCAAATGAACGTGATAACGAGCATGCACTTCTGAACAAGCTAGTGACGTAAGGGAAACGGATAATTTTAGAGAATATTGGAGTCGAGGTGGTCTCTGAATAAGGATTTCCGTAATCAAATCACAAAAGATCTTACCTGTATAGAAAAAAGCGCCTTTCGATCACTTTCAAATAATGTCTTAAGGCAAGTACAAAGCGGGTAATAAAAGATGGACAAGTGTTGGGAACACATTCATACTGTGTACGTGTCCAGCGACTTATTATTAGCGCAAAATGTCTTGCGGTTGTATCCACACACTGTCATTCAACGTTTACAGGCTAGGCCGAAATTTAACGTCCAGCGTGAGCTGTCGCAATACAATATGACGGATAAAGTCTGAGTTTTGAAATACAGCGGTTGGTTTAGGGTATTTTGAATTGCTGGCGTAGTGCGTTGAGCAGTATTTCAATTTAGCATTTATGCAATTTAGTTTGCACAGCTTCAGTATTTTCCTTTTTTTAAACATTGTAATGCGAAAAATTGAAAGTTAGCTTCCAAATTACTGCCCCAATATGTTGGTTCAATCACGAGATACTTCTTCTGTGACACAAAATTATGAAGAGTCCACCAGTTGTTTATGTGTACGTGCCACACGTAAGCTTTACGTGAACACCTGCAACGGACGTCAGAGGCTTGTGTAGATGTATTCTGTCACATCTCTGTTTATTCAGCAGCACTTCATCCGGCTCTAATTGGATAGATTACAGTCAAACGAGTGTGCGTAATTAGTTGTGCTGTATAGGAGATTAAATCTCCTAACATAATATGCTGCTAGAAGAAAATCCTAAAACAACGCTGGGATTAGCATTCATTTCATTCAGTACACCTTAATTTAATTAATATCCATATTACGGAACCAACAGAATCTCCCTTCAAATTTTGACAGTCC
Source organism: Schistocerca cancellata (assembly GCF_023864275.1). NCBI lineage: Eukaryota > Metazoa > Arthropoda > Insecta > Orthoptera > Acrididae > Schistocerca > Schistocerca cancellata. Next base: position 1,008,185,571 of record NC_064626.1, read on the forward strand.
TGTCTATACGCTAATGAATAAAATACTAGCCGTAAATGCACGTGAATCAGCTTCATTCCGTTGTACGTAAAGCGCACCGATACTAGACTGAAAGCATAAACATGAATGAATATCAAACAGAATAAACAGAACGACATGAAGGTACTGATATTGTGATGAGCGGACATATAACACGGGAGAAATATGATCGCTTACAATTAGCATCTGAAAGATTAAGGACTGAAAATCCTTTTCATTTACTGATACATCGTATCCTTCACGCGAATTATAGGATGACTCTGCAGCGTATTGTAGAAGAATAACAAAACAGCCGATTACAGATACGAGTATGATTATATTTTAGCCACGAATTTTACCGGGATCCGTTATGTACAGGTACAGATACTGTCAAAAAGCGGTGAGACACAATATGGCGATGAAAATAGAGGAAAAAATGTTACATTTTAGCTGAGATGCTAATAATTACAGTGCTATTTATAAATGAATCCTTCTACTTTGAGGGTGTGAATATATAGATGTGAGCATCAAGAGGCTGCAAAAATATTTTGCAGCATCTTGATGTCAGTTCATTACGATTTCTCCTGAATGTCAGAACAGCTTCGTAACAAAACGCGATCGTTTACTTTCTCTGACACTGTACTAATATCATCTGTGCTGCTAACGTAAGATTACTCCCTATACCATGAGCAAAAATACAGTATTTCACCATTAAACATTGACCCATCCATACGGTGGAATTTGCTTATTCAATGCATATCGTTTACTTGCTTTGAGGTGACGCACGGATACTCGGGGGAATTTAAAGGAGTTGTGTCGATTATTTATTGTTATTGTTAACACAGTTGCAGCTCATCACTAACTCATTCATGCCCACCGATCAGTGCGGTGAAAGTGAGTATATATAGGGTAGGGTAAGGTATATTGTGATAATTTTGTATTTTTCCATTGTGTTGCACCTGCATCTCTTTGCTTGACATCTATCTTCATGCTTCAAGTCATTAGAATCTAAGTTGAAGGTACATACAACAATTTCGGTACTGTACTTCTCATTAAGAGTCTAGAATTAAGTCAATGTCTTAAAATTTTGAAGGTAATTTCATGATAGGGTTAGTTAACTTCGTGATGGTTGTGACGTAATTTCGTGAGTGAAGAAAACACGCATTACTGTTCAAATATCTTCATTTTTTAACAAAGCCCTTAACTTTAAATAAACCCAATGAAGTAATGAATATTACTTGCTTTATTGGCTCTTCTATTCTGAGTATGAATATTTCATGCTGTCTCCTGACGCACGTTTGCCACACATGGAAACGTCTCCTTCAGTATCTGAGGACTAACAAGGAACGTGGTTTGGCACAAGACAAAACACAAACAGCACCTATCTTGTGCCATTCTTCTTCATTTCAACTTGAGTCTACCGTATTCCATAACTTCCGCAACACCAATCGTCGTTGCACTCGCTTTTTGACTCTGTAGTTTGCCAAAAGGTAGATGGCTTTGACGTCTTCTTCTCGTACCTTTCGACTGAAGTAAGACACATTGCACTTGGATCCCTTTTCCTGTTGCTTTTACTTTTATTTCGATTACCCAGTCTGCTGACAGACTGAGAAGTGTTTCAACGTGTGGAACTTCCTCTTGTTGATCATCCCTTGGCTTCTCTGTCAATTCTTATGGCGGTACGGCTCCATTTGAAACCACCTCGCGATCGAACGTAAAAATTCCAGTTTCTCTAAACGCATTCAAAATGTTATTATGACAGCCCGGATTGAGGATTACATGAAAATTTGTTCTATTTGGCTTCTCAATAAAGTAGTCTCTCATGTAGACATACAGGCTTCGTGCCTATTGAGATCTGAGGGATTTATAGATCCCTACGTCATGAGGCTGAAGGATATGAGTTGTGTGAGCAGGGAAAATTATCAAGAACATTTTCTTCTTCTCAGGCTTGTGGGTCCATATCGAAGGTCAGTTCGGGTCAGTTCGGGTGGGGGAGAGGAATTATGGAATGGCAACGATAAAAAACAAGAGTCATTCCAAAACTGTTTCAACTGTTAATTCAAACTTTACCATTTAATTTGGGAAACTGTTCATTCTCAGAAGACTGTTCTTTCCTTCGAGCTCCTTTGAAGCTACCGAAAGGGGTTAGCAGAGTTCCAACTGCGCAAATGCATCCCAGCATGGTATGCGTTTCTCCTCGTTCAGCATAGCTTTTGTTGAATACATACTTCCTCCCTAATGATGTTACCATTTTCTAGGCTTAACAACGTAGACAGACTTGTTTCGTCGCAGTTACATATGCGATCAGGGCTTTGACATCTAACCACTGCATCGGTTGCTCTAATTCGTCATAGATGTCTTTGATAGTTTCTTGATTAGCCATTGATAACCTCTATGAACCAAGAGTTTCAGGAACCATAAGTACCTCCTGCGAAGTAGAGCTTCTGTTAAGTTTGGAAGGTAGGAGACGAGGTATTGGTAGAAGTAAAGCTGTGAGGACGGGGCGTGAGTCGTGCTTGGGTATCTCAGTTGGCAGAGCACTTGCCCGCGAAAGGCAAAGGTCCCGAGTTCGAGTCTCGGTCCGGTACACAGTTTTAATCTGCCAGGAAGTTCCACCAAAAGCACATTTGAATTTGCATTTCCTCGTCTTACCTAGCAAATCTGTTACACACTCCTGGTAACATTGTTCTGGCGTTTTCTTGCAATGAAGGAACTGATACCTAGTTGCCACATTAACTTGTTGGTCATAGTAGTTAGAGAATCTACGAACTGATCATAGAAAAGGAGTAGCGTTAGGGAACAATTTCTGAATGAGGCAAAACACTACACTTCTTATTGATGACAAAAAAGTAATGTAGTTTCACAGTACCTGGTACACTGTGAGCAATTATGTGGGCTTCATACTGTTGCAACCAATCGAGCCATTCCTCTTCTGTTTCAATAACTGGCGAAAAGGCGGTATGGCACTCAGGTACTTCTTGTTGTTCTGTTTGGTGCACAGTGTCCGTGGCATGGTTCACCAGGAGCTGCGGTACTGTGTTTATCAGTGTAGCGATCTGTTGCACCTGAAAGTGAAACATCTGTGTTAGCTGCGATGCATCCATCGATTGCAGCTGTGAAGCCTGAGCAGGAGGTGGGAGAGGAGGGGGTTGTTCATTTTAAAATAGTCAAGTGCAATAAACAGACATGGCAAGCAATAAAAATAAGCACACGAGCCAAGAAAATTTCCGAAACGCCCACCTGAAAACAATGATGAGCAAAGAGACGCTGATAATACTATAAACACACCCCTGCAAAGAACAGAAAATGTAGAATTAAGGTGCCAGCAAAACAGAAAAGCCCATGACAAAAAACAGAGACTCTGTGGTGGCTGGTTAACAGGTTGTCGCTATGGGTTCTTCTTACATCTGGTCGCCTATTTTTATGCCTCTATTCTCGTCGTCGATTATAAGTAGTCTAGGAATCCCACGTACTCGGTTTGCTAGACAAACAATTCAAAAAAATCTTATTAATGTGTTCTATTACAAAATGAAAAAGAGACAATATTTAACTCTGCAGTTACACAGCAAGCAAAGGTTGACATACGAAATAATCAAGTTTCTTCAGTATAGCCAATCCTAAGTCACTGCTGTACAAGTCATTAGGTGCGGCGCTTATGTTCTCTTTGCATAGGGGCCGCTGCTGCCACGTTCTTGTTCAGGAGAGGGGTTGGTCAGCGTGCTATTGTCTGACACCTTCTCACTGCCATCTCTTCTCTATCCTTCCCGACTGGCGTGCCGGCGCTTGGCTTTACGCCGTAGCACTGACCAGAGACCTACTATCGAAATAAACCGTTCAGGCGATAGCAGCGTCGCCTGGTGAGGAATGACTGCTAGTCAGACACACGCATGATGCATGTAGTATCGGAGAGTATGTTGTCCGTACGCAGAATGGTGTAGGTGTGCGATCAATCCGTCTGACTGATGGCACATTATGGTGGCCCATAAGCTCGACGTGTGGATATCTTGGCGTACATGAGGGTACCATATTTCTGCTCACACAAAAAGCAGCTTTAGAAGTATAGGATATGTTGTAAATGTGCGAAAATGTCATAGGTCCAAACAGTAGTGGGATTGGACAGATGTCGAGAAAGGAACTTTGCCTTCTATAGGGATGTATGTAGAAGGATTTATGTCACCAGATGAAGGCATCAAACAAGAAATGAAAACCACGGTGAGAACTGCATTACTCTGCCAGATTATGTGTGTTGGAACTCGGACAGTCTTTATACATCAAAAGCAGTTGCCAGTAGTTTCATTCAACCATGTTGCCTTGTTAGCCAATCATGATTTTCTGGTTCTTGAAAGAAAAGAATTTGCTTCAATTTCATCATTCGGTCGTATCCAAAGTTGCTATAACGGGATTACATGCGGCCAGCAATGTCAGCAAACTTTCCAGAAACTTCTGAATACACAGTCTGAGGAGAAATTCAGTTAACGTTACTCGCAGCGTACTTTATGTTATAATGCACCTAAATTGCACAATCTCTCGCATAAACTTTATCGATTATAACAAACTAATCAAGTGATCTTCAGAAACTTTTGGGCGTATGTAGTTATTTGATAAAAGCGGCGTTAAATTACCAAACGTGCGTGGACGTTGAGGGACATGTCTGACCAAGCAATATTTACAATATGGAAATGTCAGCAGTATTTAAGGTTTGAATGTACAGTAAACTCCCAAAAATTTTGAGAACAGTGCGACTAACAATTAAAAAAAGAAAAATATTGTAACTCAGAAGGAAGAAAAATAAAACATTTTTTTCATCCACCTCAGACGAAAACCAAAATATCAACTACATACTGAATTTGTAACATAAGGGGAATAGCTGAAGGCAGAAGGAAATAATAGAAGACTGAATGGGTAGATACTACAATAGCAGGTCATGATAGGGGAAAATAAAGCAGCGGACATAAAGGCAAACACACACTCTACATTCGGTAGAAAACCGGCATGACTTGGTTCATATGGTAGGAAACAACAATTTATTTTTTTCAGAACTTTGCACCTATCAAAGTTTGAAGATGACTCAGTTATTAAACTGTACGTGGCAACATTTGATAAGAAAAACTATGGAGTTTGAATAGTATCATAAAGAATAGTTTGGCGAATCCCCTTCAGCATATTCTTCAGGCTAAGGAGTAAGACATTCGCTTGGTAACAGGGCTATCCTGGGATACAGCTCGAAATAGTCCTCATTCAGCCAACGCTCAGTCGACCAAGAGGATCCAGGATGGAGCGCTGCTGTTGAATACCCTACCCGCGTGGCCTTTACTCAGCTGCAGTGTGCAAGAGCTTTGCACATTTTGGCGGAAGTTGGCGAAGATGACCGACGCTACCTCCTCTTCTGACACACCAGCCTACGCGGCTTGCATAGCCACGCAGAACTCTGTGCGCAAAGTTGCAGTGTTTGCAACTCGATGTACCACTACGCCTTGTACTGTCTTGTGACGTAGCTAAAGTCCATGTATACTTAGCTGCCTGGACGGGGCTACACATCAGTTGAATCACGAGTGAGAAGTGCTCGCAGCGTAAAACCAAGGGAAGTCGATCCCCCATTGGGGATAGCTCGTGGTAGGGAACAACTGCCCCTCAATCTGCTTCGCCAGGCGCATGCAGTGTTCTAGAGCTGGGCTTTCTTGGTTGCTGTAGGCCACATACATTTACGAGAAACTGAATTGGTGACAACAACCCAGTACTTTGCAGCTCCACATATTTTTCTGACGATGGTGACAACGAATCGTGAAATAGACTACATGAGACACTAAATGTTTTGAAGAAAGAAATTTATCTTCGACGATTCAGCTGACACCCACGCAAGAAGTGTGTCAAGGCGGGTCCAAGACGCATGTTTTTAATTCGATGTGAACCCAGATTTGTGCGTTAATGAAATCAGGTAACTTAAAACCTCTCCATGTACTCTTATATCGTACAGTCGGGAATTTTGGGGCTGTGCAATGTCATGCAGAAGAGACAGGTAGCCTGTAGGTTGCTGTAGATATCAAAGGACTGCACAGCATTGGACTTCAGGATCCTTTATCAGTTTTAGATGGCAGAAGATCCCAGGCCTTTCAGAGTATAACGTAAAATCAAACAATTAAAAATCCAGGCTTCTGACTTCAACGGCGGTAAATTACGGTCCTGTGTGTGTCTGCGCGAACTGCGTTTTCATGGTGTGGTTGTATATGTTGGTCGAAACCTCACTTTCTGACAGTATTTTTGTTGTGAATATCTGCGACTCAGCATCTCCACTGTATGGATTGTATAATGAAAACATCTCTCACATGTCAACGTCTCTAAAATCTGGTAGAACGATGCCCTATTACCACATTCGAGTGTACCAACGAGCGAATACTTCAAGCGTCCGTTGGCAGTCTTCTAACGCCCATATTAATGTCTTTGCCGTCTTTCGTCCAGTGAATAAAAACTTGAGTCAGATTCTGTGCTACACAGAGAACAGGTGTTCCTTGATGGTTTGGTGGTAATCGATTGTTAGCATCGAGCTTTCAGTGTATGTGAGATTAGTTGCATCTGCAGAAAACGATTCTGATAGTAGGGCTTTACTTACAATCTTGGCGGCCGGCCGGAGTGGCCGTGCGGTTCTAGGCGCTGCAGTCTGGAACCGAGCGACCACTACGGTCGCAGGTTCGAATCCTGCTTCGGGCATAGATGTGTGTGATGTCCTTAGGTTAGTTAGGTTTAATTAGTTCTAAGTCCTAGGCGACTGATGACCTCAGAAGTTAAGTCGCATAGTGCTCAGAGCCATTTCAACCATTTGAACAATTGTGGTAGTCAAGGTGCATAACGGAAAGGCCAACGTCTGTACGATAGTTCCAAGTGCCAGGGACTGGTGTAAGATCTGTCCGTGATGAAATGTATGAACACGGACCACCTTCGTCATTCTGAGCTATCCATCTCACTGACACTCAGTGCCGTCGGATGTTAAATCACAAAACCCACAGACAAAATACCGTTTGACAAGGTAACAAGAATATTCTGTCTCTTAGAAAACTACTATCTTTAATGCTGTGGCTCATTTGTGTGGACGTAATCCAGCCACGCTCTTCACTCTCTCCTTCTCTCTCTCTCTCTCTCTCTCTGAGTGAGTGTATGTGTGTGTGTGTGTATGTGTGTGTGTTTCATTTTCCTACTTTTCTCAGGTCGCTGCTTACTGAGTCGGTTACAATGGCCACTTTGCGTACACTAAGATTTGCTTTGTGGTTCCTCCTGCAGTATACCAACGACTACTTAGTCTTGAGTGTGTGTGTGGGAGGTGCGGTGGGGAGGGGGTCATTTGAATGTTTGTGTATTACTGCTGGAGCCTTCTGAACTCTCCACGAACCTACCTGGTTGTTCTGATGTGTATTGAGTCTGACTAGACTGAATTATCTCTGTAGTGAACCGAACTACAATGAGGTGGCAAAACTCATGAGATAGAGATACGCACATACACAGATGGTGACAGTTTCATAAAAAAATGTAAATGTCGTGTGACTAGGGCCTCCCGTCGGGTAGACCGTTTACCGGGTGCAAGTCTTTCGATTAGACGGCACTGCGGCGACTTGCGCGTCGATGGGGATGAAATGATAATGATAGGTACAACACAACACCCAGTCCCTGAGCGGACAAAATCTCAAACCCAGCCTTGATTCGAACCTGGGCCCTTGGAACTGACATTCTGTCGCGCTGACCCAAGTTGTCAACAAGACACTTTACAAGAAGGTGGGGGCTCCACATTGGTGTGGGCTGTGTTTATACGGAATGGACTGGGTCGTTGTTATGGTAGGTTACTTGGAAACCATTTCCAGCCGTTCATGGACTCTGTGTTTCCGAAGAATCTGGAATTTTTATGGATTATAGTGTGCTGTGTAAACGGGCCACAATTGTTCGCAACTGGTTTTAAGAACATTCTGGGCGTTTCGAACGAATGATTTGACCGCCAGGCTCACCCGACGTGTATTCCATCGAACATTTATGTGACATCATCAAGGGCTCAGTTATGGCATAAAATCCTGCACCTTCGCAATTGCGAACGGCAGTAGGAGCAGCATGACCCAGTATTTATTCAGGAGACGTCCATCGACTGGTTGAGTCTATGCCACGTCGAGGTATTGCTCTACTTCGGACAAAAGTGGGCCCGACACGACATTTGGAGGTATCCTGCGCCGGCAAACGTTTACTTACCTATGCGTGCGCGCGCGTTCGTGTGTGTGTTTGTCTGTGCACTCTACTGCTGAATTCTTCTGAAGTCTGCGTAAACCTTTGTGGTTGTTCTATCCCGTATTAAGTCTAATGAGACTGAATTATTATTGTAATGAATCGATGTATTAGAATTAATTAAATATCCGCCTTGCTGGACACAACAAACTGTTGTCGTTGTCGTCGTCTTCAATCCATGCTAGTATTTCATGTGTAGTCTTCTACTTCACTGGTTAGCTGCTGCAATCTATGTCTCATTGCTTCTGCTTACTCTACTGAAGACTTGATATTCTTCGAAATCTATGTTATATACAATTTTTCTCTTAGTTGTAAACTAACTGAAACCTTTAATTTTTATAACAACAAACGACACTGTGTTGAACAACATTACGGAAAAAGAACCAAGACTATGCAAGGAGCATGCTAATTCAGGAGCTAAAGTAAAGTATTTTAACTGTGTTTGATATGGGTTGTATGGTGTATCAGAGAGATTTTAAATTTATTTTTCCGATTACAGCCGATGTATATCCGTATAAAAAAGGTCGTATCATAAACATGTTATGGTATGGGCAAAGCGGGGGCAGGGGGGGGGCAAGGTCCATCTGACGCGTTAATTCACCCTAGAAATCAGAAAACGATTTCAAACAAATTAACTTTATTGGCAGAGCGAAAACACAAAGCGCTGAAACAGAGGGCGGCACGAAATATAATTATCTCATATTGGGCGCCGGCGGCCGCTTAGGATAGGAACATTTTTATCGGGTAGGCGGCGGCTGCCCGCGGCTTTGCTACTGGCAGCGCACGTGCTGCCGATAGGCCGGCGTTACCGCCGGCCATCGGCTGTGGATGGGGAAGGGGGGGGGAGGTGCCACCGAGGGGGGAGTGACCACGGTGCTCAGCTGCGTGCTGCGCAACCCGCACTGCACGTCGTGTAAGAGCACGGCCTGTGCAAAGGACAGTAAGCAAATAGTGGTTAAATCTTGGCTTCTGCCAAGGATGGTCAGCCACTCATTTAAAAGCAAACTATCCCTGTATACCACATTTAATGCACCTTTAATGCTTTTATTAATGTATGAAGTCAGTTTCAGCTCTACTATACAATCACGAACAATGTCAATACCGTTAAGCGAATAACAATAGCAGTTGAAAATTCGCTATTCGCATTCAGTACGAAGACTTGTTCTACATCTACATCCATACTCCGCAAGCCACCTGACGGTGTGTGGCGGAGGATACCTTGAGTACCTCTATCGGTTCTCCCTTCTACTCCAGTTTCGTATTGTTTGTGGAAAGAAGGATTGTCGGTATGCTTCTGTGTGGGCTCGAATCTCTCTGATTTTATCCTCATGGTCTCTTCGCGAGATATACGTAGGGGGAGCAATATATTGCTTGACACTTCGGTGAAGGTATGTTCTCGAAACTTCAACAAAAGCCCGTTCCGAGCTACTGAGCCTCTCTCCTGCAGAGTTTCCACCGGAGATTATCTATAATCTCCGTAACGCTATCGCGATTACTAAATGATCCTGTAACGAAGCGCGCTGCTCTCCGTTGGATCTTCTCTACCTCTTCTATCAACCCAATCTGGTACGGATCACACACTGCTGAGCAGTATTCAAGCAGTGGGCGAACAAGCGTACTGTAACCTACTTCCTTTGTTTTCGGATTGCATTTCCTTAGGAGTCTTCCAATGAATCTCAGTCTGGCATCTGCTTTATCGACGATCAACTTCATATGATCATTCCATTTTAAATCACTCGTAATGCGTACTCCCAGATAATTTATGGAATTAACTGCTTCCAGTTGCTGACCTTCTATATTGTAGCTAAATGATAAGGGATCTATCTTTCTATGTATTCGCAGCACATTACACTTGTCTACATTGAGATTCAGTTGCCATTCCCTGCACCATGCGTCAATTCGCTGCAGATCCTCCTGCATTTCAGTACAATTTTCCATTGTTACAACCTTTCGATATACCACAGCATCATCTGCAAATACCCTCAGTGAACTTCCAATGTCATCCACGAGGTCATTTATGTATATTGTGAACAGCAACGGTCCTACGACACTCCCCTGCGGCACACCTGAAATCACTCTTACTTCGGAAGACTTCTCTCCATTGAGAATGACATGCTGCGTTCTTTTATCTAGGAACTCTTCAATCCAATCACACAATTCGTCTGATAGTCCATTTGCTCTTACTTTGTTCATCAAACGACTGTGGGGAACTGTATCGAACGCCTTGCGGAAGTCAAGAAACACGGCATCTACATGGGAACCCGTGTCTATGGCCCTCTGAGTCTTGTGGACGAATAGCGCGAGCTGGGTTTCACACAACCGTCTTTTTCGAAACCCATGCTGATTCCTGCAGAGTAGATTTCTAGTCTCCAGAAAAGTCATTATACTCGAACATAATACGTGTTCCAAAATTCTACAACTGATCGACGTTAGAGATATAGGTCTATAGTTCTGCACATCCATTCGACGTCCCCTCTTGAAAACGGGGATGACCTGTGCCCTTGGCCAATCCTTTGGAAAGTTACGCTCTTCTGGAGACCTACGGTACACCGCTGCAAGAAGGGGGCAAGTTCCTTCGCGTACTCTGTGTAAAATCGAACTGGTATCCCATCCGGTCCAGCGGCCTTTCCTCTTTTGAGCTATTTTA